>NC_084732.1:32363632-32608632 GCF_033978785.1 Entelurus aequoreus | reverse complement strand
CCATGAGAAACAAAATTATCTGTTCTAATGAGACAAAGATTGATCTATTTGGCGTGAATGTCAGGCATCATGTTTGGAGTGAACCAGGCACCGCTCATCACCAGGCAAACACCATCCCTACAGTGAAGCATCATGCTATGGGGATGGTTTTTAGCGGCAGGAACTGGGAGACTAGTCAGGATAGAGGGAAAGATGAATGCAGCAATGTACTGAGACATCCTGGATGAAAACCAACATTTCCCATCCAACCTGATAGAGTTAGAGAGGTGCTGCAACGAGGAATGGGCGAAACTGCCCAAAGATAGGTATTGAGCAAAGGGTCTCAATACTTATGTACATTAGATTTTTTTAATGCAATTTTTTTGGGAAAAACCTTTTCACATTGTCTAATTTTGAGGACAAAAATGAATGTATTCCATTTTGAAATAAGGCTGTAACATAACAAAATGTGGAACAAGTGAAGCGCTGTGAATACTTTCCGGATGAGATGTAAGAAGATGTATAGTAATAAAAATGCTCGCTGAAATGTGAAGGGTGAACTCATTTTTATGAGGTACTGTAGTTACCATGACGGACACAAATCTTTTGCAACACCGTAGGGGAAACCCTGTAACTGAAGAAGGTTCTAAATATTGTTCCTCTCTTGCCAAACCTACCCGTCACCCCTACACCCTCTCACCCCCCCCCCCCCCCCCATGTCCAGGTTATGTCTTTTGTATGCTTCATCGACTCCCGGAGCAACACGACTGTCTGTTTGATCACCTGGGCCGTGGCCGCCAGGAGGCCGTCCTCAAAATGGTCAAGCTGGACCGCAAGGTGGGCCGCTCCTGCCAGCGCATCGGCGAAGAATGCTCCTGAGCGCCCCCTGCCTCTCAAGAGAATTCCTACACATTAACCCGAGCAGGGATGTTTTCTTTCCTCCTTTTGTACAGCGTTTCATTGACAAGGATGCCTGCCTGCTCTCTTTAAATCACATTTGTCCCAGACTCTTTGTGCTTCTGTTGGCTTGATTGTATCCCTGCTGCTAACACGCTTTTGGAATACCCCAGTCCACAAACCAGAGACCCGGAGAGAGCAAGAAGGACTTTGGCACTTCCTTACACTTCGCACATGTGAGTGGACTAACAAATGAGCGAACGGATGGAGAGGACGTGCAAGCTTTATACAAATATTTGTCCAGGAAGCCAGTTAAAGATGATACCTCAAGTTAAAAAAAAAAACAAAAAAAATCTTTATGACAATGATGATGAAGAGGAGGAGGATGAGGGCATCGTTTTTTTTAGCCTCGTTACCTCAAGATAATACCCATCCAGATTCAGAAGGGAGACACACAAACATACCACTTGGAGTCAGTGTCTTAACCTGTGACGATCTTCACCAACTTGTTCATTATCCACCTCAGGATTCAGATAGCACTATCTGGAAGTTTCCGCCATCTGTTTTTCTTCCATCCAGGAAGTTTTCACTGAGGATAAACAAGAACGGATCAACATTGGATTTTTTGACTGACACAAAACACAAATGAGAAAATATGAGGAGATACATGTTTTTCATTAAAGTTATCGTCGCTGTCTAATAAAAATATATAGTAAACCCCTTTATATTTAGAGACCACCGCGAACATCCATTAAACACAAATAATCAAGACCTTGATTTAAGCTACGCCGGCTTGCTTCTCTCCCTCAGAAACCCCTGTTACCTTGATGTTAACATTCTCCGATTTTGGATCAACATTTGCAATAAAAGTGGCTGTTGTAATTATTACAGAGATTCCGCGGGTCATTAAAAAGTGTTAAAAAAGTCAATAAATGGATTTTGCGAAAATTAATGTCTTAGAACAACAATAAACACGATGTCTCGAGGCATTAAAAAAATCATACAATTACAAATGCCATCAAAAAAGACAACAAAACAAACTACCCAATTGGGAAACAAACTGCACTTCAAGATGTTCAATATTTATTGAAATGCTAATTTTTGCTAAAATTTAGAGCTCATTTTATTTTATTTTGTTTACTTATTTAGGATAACTAAGTTATTTACGTTCCAACTACATAAAAAGTATGTTCATTGCGTTCGAAAGGGTTACTTTCTTTGTTATTACCGTAATTTCCGGACTATGAGCCGCACCTGACTATAAACCGCACCAGCTAAATTTAGGGGAAAATACAGATTGCTCCATATATAAGCCGCACCCGACTATAAGCCGCAGGGTTTTGATGTGTAATTAACCGTAGTATATAGGGGTTCCTGCTACCACGGAGGGGATTGTCGGGACAGAGATGACTGTTTGGGAACGCAAAGCGTCCCATTTATTAACAATAAATCTTTCAATCATTCAATCAAACTTTCACATCTTTGACATGGCGAACAGCATTCGTGCAGAGTACAAATAATACAACGGTGCAGAGTAATACAAAGTGCTCGCCTGTACGTTATCAAAATAACCAGCCTACCGGTATATGAAAAGTCAGTCTTTAATCATTGTGTCATCGTCTTCCTCCTGCGTACTAAAACCACCGAAATCCTCTTCGTCTGTGTCGGAGAAGAACAGGCCGCAAATAAGCCGCACCGTTGTATAAGCCGCAGGGACCAGAACGAGGGGAAAAAGTAGCGGCTTATAGTCCGGAAATTCCGGTATATATTTTGATTACGTTAGTGCTGAAGTTGGCCACAGTCAATCAACTTTTCAGCATGATTGTCAAATGCTTACAATTTTGTCTTTACAGACAATTGTAAGCTTTTGACTATATAACAACGATCTGCAGTCAGACATCGTGGGAATTGAAATTGATTTAAATTGCATTAAAACATATTAAAGTAGATTGTTGATACCTGTTATTAGTTTCAAAACCGTTGCCGTTCCTTCAATTGCCATTGTTCCCTGGTGACAAAGGAAGCTAGATAACTAAATGCACAGAAGCACAATCCAGACTTTAAATATGCCTCACACTTAATTTAACACATTTTAAAAAGTAAAATGTATAGATACTCTCTACTAATTAATGATAATAAAAGATGATCGATGTTGCAGATGGAATTGGTGTCACGGTCTAGCCTCTTGCCCAATCGCCAGGCGGGCGCTACAACCGACCTTCTGCCGCCGTCTCCCTCTAAAGCGACTCGCAATGGTACTGTATTTAATCTCAGTCAGAACTTTTGTCATATTTGAATCTAAGTTCCCCTCGCAGCAGCATTTAAAGAAACAGTTACAAAGTTGACTATTGAAGTTTGTCCTTCTGTAGACATAGAGGGTGCCGCCATCTTCCACTGACCTTGTTACAGCCCACATGTGTGTTTAATTATCACATAATTATAATGTACTGCCAACTTAGAGTGAATCAGATGTCTTCTGTAAAAATTTTTTTTTTTTTTTTTTAAAACCAAAAAACAAATCTGTTGGGATACAAATGCTGGATCCCGAATATGCAAGTTCCACTGTATCTTCCAATGTTTGAGTGTTTCAAAAAACCAAAAACTATGAGATGATGCATGTTTCTAATTGGACAGCGATGATACATCCAGTTTTGCATTTTCCCTCCTTGTCACATTTCCCCCCTATGTTTACGCATGTGGACTGTTTTGTTGTTGTTGTTCTTTGTTTGACGACATTCTGCATTGTACACATCACACAGCATATTGATACTTCTGTAAATACACACATTGCCGCGACATGGACTCGAGCTGAGATGTTTGCACTCAGCAGTTGGTGGTGGGTTACATTTATTTTTTAACTTAAGTTATCCATATTTTTAAAGGTGATATCTATCACTAGATGCAATCATGGCTTTCCTTTCCTCCTCCTTCAGGTACTTAATCGATCCTTGACATTTGCCAATGTTTTAATTCCAAGCTAATCATGACTATGACACCTGTTCCATTCTAATGGATTGCTTGTTTTCTCCTGTGTTACTCGCCCTTGTGGCTGCCTATCCTCTCTAAGATGACATGAGCAGTGAATAAATAAAGAATTATAAGTATTTCTATATGTTAATTGTAGATTGATTAAACAAGATCTTAATGGTAAATAAATCATTTATTTAACCTTTGTTTTGCCTTCTCCGGTTGACTTACACTTAAGTGTAGAGCTATGTTATTCTGTTGTGTTACGTTATACTTATTACCGAGGGATTAACAACACATACAAATTTGGTATATTTTTGTGTTGTCATGGTTTTGAATTTTCCTTTCATCCTGCTTTTTTTTTTCTCCTTTTACTGAGAATAAAACCAGATTAGACAAATTGTCTCTGGGAGTAATTATTAATGCATGCTGCCGCCGAGATATTTTGTGCATAGAACAAAGGCCACAGTCATATTTGAATCACTTAAAGCATTAACATTAACACCACGTTGTGGTGAAGAAGGAGCTGAGCCGGAAGGCAAAGCTCTCAATTTACTGGTCGATCTACGTTCCCATCCTCACCTATGGTCATGAGCTTTGGGTTATGACCGAAAGGACAAGATCTCGGGTACAAGCGGCCGAAATGAGTTTCCTCCGCCGGGTGGCGGGTCTCTCCCTTAGAGATAGGGTGAGAAGCTCTGCCATCCGGGAGGAGCTCAAAGTAAAGCCACTGCTCCTCCACATCGAGAGGAGCCAGATGAGGTGGTTCGGGCATCTGGTCAGGATGCCACCCGAACGCCTCCTGAGGGAGGTGTTCAGGGCACGTCCGACCGGTAGGAGGCCACGGGGAAGACCCAGGACACGTTGGGAAGACTATGTCTCCCGGCTGGCCTGGGAACGCCTCGGGATCCCCCGGGAAGAGCTAGACGAAGTGGCTGGGGAGAGGGAAGTCTGGGCTTCCCTGCTTAGGCTGCTGCCCCCGCGACCCGACCTCGGATAAGCGGAAGAAGATGGATGGATGGATGGATTAACATTAACATATACACTATATTGCCAAAAGTATTTGGCCACCTGCCTTGACTCACATATGAACTTGAAGTGTCATCCCAATCCTAATCCATAGGGTTCAATATGATGTCGGTCCACCTTTTGCAGCTATTACAGCTTCAACTCTTCTTCTGGGAAGGCTGTCCACAAGGTTGCGGAGTGTGTTTATAGGAATTTTCCACCATTCTTCCAAAAGCGCATTGGTGAGGTCACACTTCTTGGTCGAGAAGGCCTGGCTTTCAGTCTCCATTCTAATTCATCCCAAAAGTGTTCTATCGGGATTAGGTCAGGACTCTGTGCAGGCCAGTCAAATTCATCCACACCAGACCTTGTCATGTTGGAAGAGGAAGGGGCCCGCTCCAAACTGTTCCCACAAGGTTGGGAGCACGGAATTGTCCAAAATGTTTTGGTATCCTGGAGCATTCAAAGTTCCTTTCACTGGAACTAAGGGGCCAAGCCCAACTCCTGAAAAACAACCCCACACCATAATTCCTCCTCCACCAAATTTCACACTCGGCACAATGCAGTCCGAAATGTACCGTTCTCCTGGCAACCTCCAAACCCAGACTCGTCCATCAGATTGCCAGATGGAAAAATGTGATTCATCACTCCAGAGAAGGCGTCTCCACTGCTCTCGAGCCCAATGGCGACGTGCTTTACACCACTGCATCCGACGCTTTGCATTGGACTTGTTGATGTATGGTTTAGATGCAGCTGCTCGGCCATGGAAACCCATTCCATGAAGCTCTCTGCGTACTGTACGTGGGCTAATTGGAAGGTCGAATGAAGTTTGGAGCTCTGTAGCAACTGACTGCAGAAAGTAGGCGATCTCTTTGCACTATGCGCTTCAGCATCCGCTGACCCCTCTCTGTCACTTTACATGGCCTACCACTTGGTGGCTGAGTTGCTGTTGTTCCCAAATGCTTCCATTTTCTTATAAAAAAGCAGACAGTTGACTTTGGAATATTTAGGAGGAAGGAAATTACACGACTGGATTTGTTGCAGAGGTGGCATACTATGACAGTTCCACGCTGGAAATCACTGAGCTCCTGAGAGCGGCCCATTCTTTCACAAATGTTTGTAGAAACAGTCTCCATGCCTAAGTGCTTGATTTTATACACCTGGCCAAGTGATTAGGGCACCTGATTGTCATCATTTGGATGGGTGGCCAAATACTTTTGGCAATATAGTGTACATTAAACCTTGGTTTACTGGGACACTAGTGGTCCTCAGATTTGTTCATATTTCAATATTTCAAAGCTCTGTTGTAATAGGTTTAAATTATTGGTTGGTACCACTGTTAAAAAAACAAACAAACAAAAAAAACACTACAAAGCAACATAGTTTAAATGCTTAAATTTTGGCCTCAAATAGCCACTAAGTCTATAAAAGTGTATTACTGGCAATGACCAGTTACCTCTGGGTAAAAAAAAACCTAATATTTGCTGTGGCTGTAGGCAACCTCTTGATTTCTTTTTTTGTTTGTTTAATTGCTCCACAAATAACAGCTGCATACACGTATCTTAATGGTCAACATCAAGCAGTTCTGCATGCGCTTTTCAATGCACTACTCAGCTCTCACCGTGAAACAATATGACTGTCAAAAAGAGCAGTTTTTTTAACACTTTCTTATGCCCTTTAAATTATTAAAATTAAAACATTAAGGGCCTGATCTACCAAAACAGGGGTCCCCAAACTTTTTGAACTCGGGGGGCCACAATTATTTTATTCATTTTTTACTTGGGATGTCCCGCGGGCCAGATTGTGGACGCTGGCTAGGGCCGTAGTTTGGGGACCCCCGTGCTAAAGGTTTGCGTGTATCAAAATGTGCAAACTTGATACCCTGTGCAAACCTGATCTGATTATTAGGGGTGTGGGAAAAAATCGATTCGAATTCGAATCGCGATTCTCACGTTGTGCGATTCAGAATCGATTCTTATTTAAAAAAAAAAAAGTTTTTAATTTATTTATTATTATTATTATTATTATTATTTATTTATTTTTTTAATTTTTTTTAAATTAATCAATCCAACAAATCCATACACAGCAATACCATAACAATGCAATCCAATTCCAAAACCAAACCGGACCCAGCAACACTCAGAACTGCAATAAACAGAGCAATTGAGAGGAGACACAAACACGACACAGAACAAAACAAAAGTAGTGAAAATAAAATGAATATTATCAACAACAGTATCAATATTAGTAACAATTTCAACATAGCAGTGATTAAAAATCCCTCACTGACATTATCATTAGACATTTATACAAATAAAAATAAAGAACAATAGTGTCACAGTGGCTTGCACTTGCATCGCATCTCATAAGCTTGACAACACACTGTGTCCAATATTTTCACAAAGATAAAATAAGTAATATTTTTGGTTCATTTAATAGTTAAAACAAATTTAAATTATTGCAATCAGTTGATAAAACATTGTCCTTTACAATTATAAAAGCTTTTTACAAAAATCTACTACTCTGCTTGCATGTCAGCAGACTGGGGTAGATCCTGCTGAAATCTATGTATTGAATGAATAGAGAATCCTTTTGAATCGGGAAAATATCTTTTTTGAATCGAGAATCGGGTTGAATCGAATCGTGACCCCAAGAATCGATATTGAATCGAATCGTGGGACACCCAAAGATTCGCAGCCCTACTGATTAGCGTGTCTGTCTTCATAAATATGCAGAATATATGTTGATTATTATAACGTCCACAATACTGGGAGGAGAAGATGCAAATATAATCATTAGCAGAGGTGGGACCAAGTCATTGCTTTGCAAGTCACAAGTAAGTCTCAAGTCTTTGCCCTCAAGTCTCGAGTCAAGTCCCGAGTCAAGACAGGCAAGTCCCGAGTCAAGTCCAAAGTCAAGACTGGAAAGTCTCAAGTCAAGTCACAAGTCCTGCATTTTGAGTTTCGAGTCCTTTCAAGTCCTTTTAACCACAGACTAATATTTTTACACAGATTGTGTATGCTTTTAAAACGTTGTATTTATTTATTAAAACAGTGCATTTGAAATAGCAGGAAAAAAAATAGTACTGACATTGCAATTCATAATAGCATTATTAAAGGCCTACTGAAATGATTGTTTTTTATTTAAACGGGAATAGCAGATCCATTCTATGTGTCATACTTGATCATTTCGCGATATTGCCATATTTTTGCTGAACGGATTTAGTAGAGAAAATCGACGATAAAGTTCGCAACTTTTGCTCGCTGATAAAAAAAAGCCTTGCCTGTACCGGAAGTAGCGTGACGTCACAGGAGCTAGTATTCCTCACAATTCTCCATTGTTTACAATGGAGCGAGAGAGATTCGGACCGAGAAAGTGATGATTACCCCATTAATTTGAGCGAGGATGAAAGATTCGTAGATGAGGAACGTTACAGTGAAGGACTTGAGAGACAGTGATGGACGTATCTTTTTTCGCTCTGACCGTAACTTAGGTACAAGCTGGCTCATTGGATTCCACACTCTCCTTTTTCTATTGTAGATCACGGATTTGTATTTTAAACCACCTCAGATACTATATCCTCTTGAAAATGAGAGTCGAGAACGCGAAATGGACATTCAGTGCCTTTTATCTCCACGACAATACATCGGCGAAATGCTTTAGCTACGAGCTAACGTGATAGCATCGTGCTTTAACTGCATATAGAAACACAAAAATAAACCCCTGACTGGAAGGATAGATAGAAAATCAACAATACTATTAAACCGTGGACATGTAAATACACGGTTAATGCTTTCCAGGCTGGCGAAGTTTAACAATGCTGTGCTAACGACACCATTGAAGCTAACTTAGCAACGGGACCTCACAGAGCTATGCTAAAAACATTAGCTCTCCACCTACGCCAGCCAGCCCTCATCTACTCATCAACACCCGTGCTCACCTGCGTTCCAGCGATCGGCAGAAGGACGAAGGACTTCACCCGATGCGTTTGGCGGCCCGGAGACGTAGGAAGTCAAGGTGAGGTCGGCGGCTAGCGCGGCTAGCGCTCCAACAAAGTCCTCCTGGTTGTGTTGCTGTAGTCCGCTGCTAATACACCGATCCCACCTACAACTGTCTTCTTTGCAGCCTTCATTGTTCATTAAACAAATTGCAAAAGATGTCCAGAATACTGTGGAATTATGAAATGAAAACAGAGCTTTTTGTATAGGATTCTACGGGTACCATAACTTCCGTTACTCTGACTTCGTCACGCGCATACGTCATCATACCGCGACGTTTCAGCCGGATATTTCCCGGGAAGTTTTAAATGTCACTTTATAAGTTAACCCGGCCGTATTGGCATGTGTTGCAATGTTAAGATTTCATCATTGATATATAAACTATCAGACTGCGTGGTCGGTAGTAGTGGCTTTCAGTAGGCCTTTAACCAGTCATTTTAATAGTGTAAACAATTTTAAACATTTAACTCATTCCTTTACAGAATAAACACATTTGCAAAAACAAGTGCAACTGTACTTATTTGTACAAAAGTGTTAACATTGTATGTCCATGGCATATTGCATTGTAACTAGTTCCACAGCAGTTTCTATTCTGTTCTTACCTTATCTTATTGATCTCATCTCATACTGTATGTGTGTTGATGTGTGCGTACACATGAAAAACATAACAAATACATGAACATAACAATGAACAGAGTTGTAGTTTTTAGATGTCAGGGCCCTATGCAATATGTATGTAATATAATATAATATATAATATATGTATGTTATATATATATATATATATATATATATATATATATATATATATATATATATATATATATATATATATATATATATATATATATATATATATATATATATATATATATAATATACATATTATATATAATATAATATGTAATATAGTATACATTTTAACTGACCTTTATTTGACTATGTTTGTCTTTTTGTAGGTGGCTAAAATATGCGGTGCTGCTGACCGCCGTCTAACGTTACGTTATTGTGTGTGATACATTGACTAACGTAACGTTATGTTTGGTACCTCATGCAACCCTGCTTAAAAAAAATCACTTGACAAAAAGTATGAATAAGGTAGCGAACTGCAGTGGACGCAACAAATTGCCGTGTTTGCAATGACGTTATAACCACAGACATCTTATAAGTAGACGCAGCATTGGTTGCTGTGACGCGAGCAATTTGCATCTTGAAGTGGTGATGAGGAGCCGGCGAGTAGCCTAAACTGACAGTTGACAGGTAGAAAACAAAGATGGTGTTCAGCGTTTTCCTGCTCAAATGAGCGGACTGTTGAAAATAGGAATCGGGGGATTACTTTTCACAAGTAAGATTTAACATTAATGTACTATTGGTTGTATTTTATGAAAATAACATTACCACAGAGTTGAGAAGGAGCAAAAATCTTCAATATTTGTATGTGAAAATCACAAAGAAATCTTCTGGGGGAGGATGACGCCCCTAAAGGGGTTTGGTTTACAAACTTTCAGCCCCACCTAAAACAAAATTCACCAGCCGCCACTGATTATGATGCATTCTCATTTTAGGCAAAATATAAGACAATACTTTCTTAACAGTATAATTGTAACCAGGAATAAGTCTTCAAGTAACAATATTCAAATACTAACATTGTTGGGTAAGACAGCATTTGGTTTTATTCTGAATCCAGTGAAACAGATTGGTGGTTTTAGCTGATATAAAGACTTTCAGGTGTTTATATATGTTTAAGTATTTGGCAGACGCTTTTATCCAAAGCGACATACATAAAAAATACATGTATAACAATCACTGTAAACATGATCATTTAAGGGAAGAATGTAATACAAAATATCAATACAAAGTGTCAAGACAGAATAAACTCTCTGCTGCTGCAGCAACAGAGATACAGTCTATAGATATATAGATATCTAATGTATTCATACATTGTTTATGTAGGATATACACATGTATATATAACCTAATCATATTGTTTCTTCAATTTAAAAATAGCTGACCGTTTTTTCCCCTTTCTCTGGGGATGATATTCCCAGTTTTGATCTCGGACGTCTGGTCACTTATAGCGTATAAGAATATTATATTACTGTTAAGCAAACTATGAATAATAAAACACGCCAAAACATGTGTCCTTTATCATAGCTACACGTATGACAAAAAAGCGCGTGAAAATCAGTGGTATTCAGTGAGGTAAGATGAATTAAATGCGCTGACAGTTCATTGCTCCTGCCAAATGAATTGCACTTGTGGAGCGGATCACCACTCCAAGATGGCGGCCCCGCGTCTCGTCTGCGCCTGTAGGCAGTAGCGCTCCATGCTGCGTACCCTTATAAGATGTCTATGGTTATAACGTTAGCAGTGAGTTTACAGCCTCACTGATTTAACTACACAGCAAATAAAAGTCACGTTACTTAGCCAATAAACGTTAGCTTACATTCAAAACGTACCCTTCTTTGTGCATCTTCAAATGTCGAACGAAGGTGGAAGTTGTTACGTCTCCGTCTATAATATTCGAACTGCATGATTTGCATAGGGCTATTCGTTTTTTGTTGACCGAGTCGTAGTTTTAATACCCGAACGCAATTAACTTTGGCATAATTGTTTCTCACTGCCGCATTGTTTGACAATTCTTCTTCATTGGTTGTCCTGCAATTTGATTGGATGAGAGCTGTGTGATGAAAACAGCGTAGATCTAATTTGATTGGCTGTTGTACTGAGAGCACACCAGCTGACAGGAGCAACACGCTGATAGACACAGATGAAGAAAAGGAAAAATACGGAGCGGCGCGCTCCCAAATAACTTTTTAATCTTTGGGTTTTGGGGAAAGTCGCAAGTCATGTCAAGTCAAAAGGCTCAAGTCCAAGTGAAGTCACAAGTCATTGATGTTAAAGTCTAAGTCGAGTTGCAAGTCTCTTTACATTTTGTCAAGTCGAGTCCAAAGTCATCAAATTCATGACTCGAGTCTGACTCGAGTCCAAGTCATGTGACTCGAGTCCACACCTCTGTCATTTAGCACTTGTAATGTTAGTCATCAAGGTTAAAACAGTCGCTGATTTGCGTCTATATTAAATATGTTAGAAATGCGAGTAAGAACTGGCACAGTCATGCACAAATGACTGTGAAACAGACCGACACATAATCCTTTGTCCTAGGTGTATCAACATATGTGGACTGTCAAAAAATAAAATAATAGAAGTATTGTCAATTCAGCAATATCATTTAGGATTTTTATAGCTGTTGGATTAATTTAGGAACTGATTAAAATTCAATTAAATGATTAGTTTTTATGTCAGTTGGCATTTGTTTTAAACTTTAAAAAAATTATTCCCACATGCATTCTTGCCTGCATTTCTTGATCATTCCAGACGCATCATCACAACCCAGCGCCCATCCCAGAGCGCGCCTTCAGCGTGCTAAAAAATAATTCTGTTGTCGAGGTCATGCATTAATATAGCCCAGAAAACGCGCCGCATATTATATTTGTGTGCTGCATGTTCAACAACATAACGAAACGCTACAGGTTGGACCATATGATGCAATGAATGCTTAGGGAAATGAGTCTCTCCATGGTCAACTTGTTCTCAATTGCACATGCTGTCTTTGTAAATGACCCGCAACACGGCCACTAGTAGAACACACAATTTATTAGTCAGCACGTTCTGTTTAGCGTGTGGAATCGGTGTTTGTGCTCCAATTACGCCTGGTCTTCTTTCTTATTTTGGTAAATAAACATGTTGGCTATAAGCAGATTAGAATCTAAGATGCTCATTTAGGTGACCTGTCCCGCATTTTGCTAAATTTTTGATCAGGTTCCAAATTGTACGACTTTGGTCGACATTGGAAAATGTGGAGTTGTATTAATCGTGGTAGTCCATGACCATGCAGTTCTAGTTTGGTATTGTCTCTGCAGGGGGATATTACAGCTAATTTTGCTTTATAAGAAGAAGTGCATTTTTAAGCGTTTCCTTGCATGCGTGTGTGTGTGTGTGTGTGTGTGTGTGTGGGTGGCTGTGGGCCATCTGCTGCATCCTGGTCAATTCATTATAGAGATGTCAGCTTGTGTTTACTGCTCGCAGAGGGAGCGGCTATAAAGGCATGCTCATCTACTTAACCAATATGTTTATATGCGCCTGTGTTGGCTAATGGAGGATTTAAACCAAAGAGTCTTCTGACAGCAGCAATGAGTCTTGGCGGGTTGGGCCGCATTAATTCATGCAGCAGTGGGAGGAGGGAGAGAAAAAAAAAAACAGGAAACGTCGACCTGATCAAAAGACAACTTCCAACTCCGGAGTTGGACGATTTTCAGCACCACCAGTAAATCAAGAGTGCTGCCCCTTTCAACACAAACTGGTGTGTAACTGCAGGAAGTTGGCAAGTTGGATGTTCGCTCTCAGTCCTGTCAGCTTAAATCTAAAGTTTTTGTCGTTTATACGAGAGCAAGTTGCTTTATTCCTTTCATACGGCTTCACTTTGACCTTGCAACAGACCAGTTCTATTCATCTGGCAGCCCCAAAGTTCAGTTCCAAACTTGGGAGGTTTTAAAAACAGCAACGCGCTCCTGTCACATAAAGGATCTTTGACTCATGTTTTTGTGGTTGGTTCTTAAAATCAGTAGACTTTTACATAGGATTTTTGAAAATTTTTTTTGCGGTTGGTCCTTTAAATTCCAGCTGCACTCGGGCGGTAGGCGGGGTACACCCAGGGCAAGTTGGAGGTCCTTCAAATCAAAAGACCTATATAGAGGATCTTTAACTATCGTTTTTGCGGTTGGACCTTAAAATCAGAAGACTTATATAGAGGATCTTTGACCAGTGTGTTTGTAGTAGATCCTTAAAATCAATAGACTTTTATAGACAATATTTGACTCATGTTTTTTGTTCTTACAGTAGGTCCTTGAAATCCTAAGACTTGAGAGAGGATTTTTGACCAGTGTTTGTGTTAGGTCCTTAAAATCAGATGACTTATTTAGAGGATATTTGACTAGTGTGTTTGCAGCGCAGGGGAAGGTAGAGTGGCCGTGCCAGCAACTTCAGGGTTCCAGGTTCGATCCCCGCTTCCGCCATCCTAGTCACTGCCATTGTGTCCTTGGGCAAGACACTTTACCCACCTGCTCCCAGTGCCACCCACACTGGTTTAACAATGTAACTTAGATATTGGGTTTCACAATGTAAAGCGCTTTGAGTCACTTGAGAAAAACGCTATATAAATATAATTAACTTTACTTCACTTCAGTTTGATTGATTGATTGATTGATTGATTGATTGAAACTTTTATTAGTAGATTGCACAGTACAGTACATATTCCGTACAATTGACCACTAAATGGTAACACCCGAATAAGTTTTTCAACTTGTTTAAGTCGGGGTCCACGTTAATCAATTCATGGTAGGTAGGTCCTTAAAATCAATAGACTTTTATAGACGATATTTGACTACATTTTTTTGTTCTTACAGTAGGTCCTTGAAATCATAAGACTTGATAGAGGATTTTTGACCAGTGTTTGTGTTAGGTCCTTAAAATCAGATGACTTATTTAGAGGATCTTTGACTGTGTGGGTTCCCTCCGGGTACTCCGGCTTCCTCCCACCTCCAAAGACATGCACCTGGGGATAGGTTGATTGGCAACACTAAATTGGCCCTAGTGTGTGAAGGCCCTGTGATGAGGTAGCGACTTGTCCAGGGTGTACCCCGCCTTACGCCCGAATGCAGCAGAGATAGGCTCCAGCATCCCCCGCTACCCCGAACGGGACACGCAGTAGAAAATGGATGGATGGATGACTAGCGTTTGACTAACATCTTTGCTGTAGGTCCTTAAATTGCCAAGTTTTAGGGCTCTTAAAGTCAAAAAAACTTTTATAGAGGATCTTTGACTAGTGTTTTTGCAGTAAGTCATTGAAACAGAGGACTTGATAGAGGATTTTTGAAGTCGATCCTTAAAGGCCTACTGAAACCCACTACTACCGACCACGCAGTCTGATAGTTTATATATCAATGATGAAATCTTAACATTGAAACACATGCCAAATTAACATGCCGGGTTAACTTATAAAGTGCAATTTTAAAATTCCCGCCACACTTCCGGTTGAAAAACTCCTTTGGATATGATTTATGTGTGTGACGTCACAAAATCCACGGAAGTGGTTGTACCCCATCGACCCGATACAAAAACCTCTTGTTTTCTTCGACAAAATTCTACAGTATTCTGTACATCTGTGTTAGTGAATCTTTTGCAATTTGTTTAATGAACAATGGAGGCTGCAAAGAAGAACGTTGTAGGTGGGATCGATCGGTGTATTAGCGGCTCAGTACAATACTTACAGCAACACAACAAGGACTACTTACTACGCCTAGCCGATGCTTGCCTCCAAACCCACGGATGAAGTCCTTCGTCGTGCCGTCGATCGCTGGAACGCAGGTGAGCACGGCTGTTGATGGGAAGATGAGGGCTGGCTGGCGTAGGTGGAGCGCTAATGTTTTTAATCATAGTTCTGTGAGGTCCGGTTGCTAAGTTGCTAAATTAGCCTTAGCGTCATTAGCAACAGCATTGTTAAGCCTTACCAGGCTGAGAATTTTTAACCGTGTAGTTACATGTACATGGTTTAATAGTATTGTTGATCTTCTGTCTATCCTTCCAGTCAGGGATTTATTTCTTTTGTTTCTATCTTCATTTAAGAACGATGCTATCACGTTAGCTCAGTAGCTAAGTGTGTCACCGATGTATTGTCGTGGAGATAAAAGTCACTTTAAATGTCCATTTCGCGTGCTCGACTCTCATTTTCAAGAGGATATAGTATCCGAGGTGGTTTAAAATACAAATCCGTGATCCACAATAGAAAAAGGAGAGAGTGTGGAATCCAATGAGCCAGCTTGTACCTAAGTTACGGTCAGAGCGAAAAAAGATACGTCCATCACTGCCTCTCAAGTCCTTCACTGTAACGTTCCTCATCTACGAATCTTTCATCCTCGCTCAAATTAATGGGGTAATCGTCGCTTTGTCGCTCCGAATCTCTCGCTCCATTGTAAACAACGGGGAATTGTGAGGAATACTAGCTCCTGTGACGTCACGCTACTTCCGGTACAGGCAAGGCTTTTTTTTATCAGCGAGCAAAAGTTGCGAACTTTATCGTCGATTTTCTCTACTAAATCTTGTCAGCAAAAATATGGCAATATCGCGAAATGATCAAGTATGACACATAGAATGGATCTGCTATTCCCGTTTAAATAAAAAAAATTCATTTCAGTAGGCCTTTAAAATCGGTGGATTTTTATTGAGGATTTTTTAGTAGTTTTTTTGCAGTAGGTCCAAAAAATCAGACTACTTATTTAAAGGTTCTTTGTCTAGTGTTTTACCAGTGTCTTTGCTGTAGGTCCTTAAAATTGACATGTTTTAAGGTTCCTAAAATCAGAAGACTTTCAGAGAGAATCTTTGACTAGCATTTTGGCGATATGTCCATAAAATAAGAAGAATTATTATTGAGAGGATCTTTGACGAGCGTCTTTGAAGTACGTTTTTAAAATCAGAAGACTTATATCGATTATCGTTAATTCGTAGTTTTGGAATGGAACTTTGGAACTTTACTGTCATTGCACTTAGATAAAAGGACTTTTTTTTTCAAGACAACCTGTCTAAGAAAGGAAATACAGTTTACAGGGGTAGACAGAACAGGAAGGTTTGTGGTAAGTACATATACATCACATACAGTAAAGCTCAATATTAGTCTTGTTTTCCTCTGGCTTTTTTCTTTTTCTTTTTAGTGTTAGTGTCTACTGTCAAGTGTGTTGTATTGATTGCATCCTGATAGAACACATCAGTGGTAATGAAAGGCAACAAGGAGTGAGACACAAGGCCGCAGGCTCTTTGGTCCAATGGAGGAGATGTGTGGAAAAGATGTCGCTGTCCATGGTGAGTCATTCTCACCTGTTCAACATGTTGAACACCTGTCAGGGTCCCCCAGATTGTTAGCAAGGACACCCCTTAAATAACGTTGGACTTAAAAAATGTGCCAAAAATCTCCACAGATTAACACCAAAAAGGATTTTCGTGAAAAAGTATGTGACCGCCATTGCCTTTATGACTTTAAATGCTGATTACTAACGCAGATCCCGCTGATTTTTAGTTGTCCGACTGACAAGCTAGCCGCTAATTATGTATCTCCATACACAGTGTGGAGCCGCTTCCCTAAACTAATAATAATCATCTCGATTACGGCAAATAAACTGCATTTCTTTGTATTTTAAAGAGGACCTCTAATGCAAAACCAATATTTCTTCCCTTTTGGTAGCCGTTTTTGTTTATTATGGATCGGCATAAGTCCTGAAAATTAGAAATCAATCCATTGAAGCTTGGCAAAGATATTTATAAAACAATCTTGCCTTCGTTTATACTTCCTCTAAACGAGTAATTTGAATATTTCCCCAAATTGTGACATTTTTCACAATTGTGACAACAGCAGATATCCACATATATGGTAGAAATTTACCCAAAGTGCTTTGCGCCAGTTCGCCATTGTAGTTAGCTCCTCTTGTTGCGGGGCAGACTGGTCCGTACATGCACATGCACATGCACATGCACCCTTTGCTGTTGCCATTTCTAAGATAAATTAGCTCATAGGTCAAAATGATATCTGTTAGTAGACTCCATATGGAAACGCGAAAAAAACTACAGCATGACTGATGAGGGAGAAAATGCAGTCAAAGTGGAAGCGAGGCACGTAAATAAATCCGCCCACAAAACGGCGCATCCTGAAGAGACGGTCAGAAAGAGGCTTGAAAACGGTCTGTAAAACATAATCTATGGGAAATTTTAAACTAAAGAACCACCTTTACAAGTTATGTGGACCACAAGGAAGTGTTTTTATAAGAATCATAATATGACCCCTTTAAGTACCATTATCACTGGATGACGGGGCTAAACATGTCACACGCAGAGAGCAAACCAGAGCAGAAAAATTAAGAACTGAGCTAACCACTAAGCTAGTTTTAGATGACACGAGACATAAGTGCTTACTAAAGTTTAGCATGTGTAGCTGCAATCACCTTCACAGCAGAAACGTTATTAACAGGAAATTAACAAGTAAGTTAATAAGATTATTAGAATAATAAGATAATTAGAGAGAGGATAATAACAACCGTTTTTGTGTCAGCATTGTCACAGCCAGAAGTACACAACAGGTAAGAGGAGGGCGGCTCGACCCGTAAATTAGTAGTGTCGATACTAAAGGTCTATTGATTATTGATTACATCAATATTTGTATTTTCTCCTCCCAAAAAATTTAAATATTTTTGTTCATGTTTACAAAATGATATACAATTGTAGAACTGGGCCGGTATAGTCAATCAATTGAACAGTAAAATGTTGCTATTTTTTAGTGACTGTAGGCGTATAGTCCTTAGCTGTGACACCATGGCATGTAATGACTTGTTTTATACATGACTCCCCTCAGCCGTCCCCAGTTCAACACACACGAGCTAACTTGGCTAACATTAGCAGGTCTGATGACGCACCTCACGTGACATACGGTGGCCTAGGACGGACAAACAAGATCATTCTCACAACAGACCACAACTCTTATTCTGTGACATTCCTACAATACATTAATAATAATAATAATAATAATTCAAGATGTTTTATTGGCTCAGCCTATTTGTAATGATTATAAAGGATGCAAATAACTTTATGATTGTCTTTTTCTAAAATGTTTAAATCAGCCGTCCATATCCGAACATATGCATCAATTGCATTCCTAGTGTCATGTTCATTTTTTATTCCATAAAACCTTTTAAATATTTGTTTAAATGGTATCTTTATTAAAAAATGTATACTCCAGTTTGTGGCTGTTGTAAGGCATATTTTCAGAGGAAATGCATTTACACAGCATGTTTCGAAGAGATAACAATTAAAAAATGACTTCTTATATTGATCAAAATTTGTATTTAGGGTGCTTTGTGGTGGCATAGAGGCGCTCCTATTGACTTCATTGTTGCATCCTGATAGAACACATCCTTACCATGGTCAGCTATGTCAGAAAGAAAGCAAAAGCTGTTGTGTTCCTGAACACGATGCACCACGACAAAGTAGTGGATGAAAATAGCAGAAAGAAAAAACCAGAAGTGATCACATTTTACAACAAGACGAAAGGAGGTGTAGACACCACTGACCAGATGGTTGGAACCTACACCTGAAAGCACCAAACACAGAGGTGGCCCATGGTGCTGTGGTACAACATAATTGACATCGCCACCCTCAATTCCTACACCTTTTTCACGGCTCAGCACCCAGATTTCAAGAGCGGCATCACCAATGCACGACGGATCTTCCTCAAAGAGCTGTCAAAGGAGCTTGTCACCCCACACATGAGGAGTCGACTGGAAGGCTGCCCCCAACTGCAAACCCCGATTATTGAAGCAATGGAAAGGTGTGGGGTGACAAAGGCCAAAATCCAGCCACAGGAGAGAAGCAGACAGGGCCAACCAAAGAGAAAGAGGTGTCAGATCTGCCCAAGTAACAAAGATCGCAAAGTTAACAACAGGTGTCGGAAATGCAATGTACCTGTGTGCAATGATCACAGCCAGAAACAGGTAGTTTGTCTGAACTGCATACAATGATGAGACATGGCAAAACAGGGAAAAGAAAGAGGAACTGTCAATGACTGGACATACATACACACACGCACACACAATGGATGTTCAAATTTTTTCTATTGCTGTTCTGGGTAATTTTTTTTAAAATTGTGAAGAATAAAGATATTTCAAACATGAAATCATTCTTGTGTGGTCCTAAATATATTACAAAATATAATACAAGTGATTATTCTTCACCAAAATGACAACAAATGGCATGAAAACACGTTGATTCTAACATGGGTCATTTTTGACCCACTTGTGGAAGAGTGTAGGGTCCAGTCACTTTTGCATAAGTGGGTCAAAAATTACCCGGTGAGGTTGTTTTCTTGAAATATCTTTGTAATGAAACATTTTTAACATTTCATATTCCAGGTATTCCTCAAAAAACATGTTTTTGACATAATTCCATTTACATTTCTAACTTAAGTGGGTCACAAATGACCCGCATGCATTTTCTTTGGAATCCAATGGGAACCTTCAATTCTTATCAGCTGTGGCTGTCTGGAATAAATTAACTGTGGACCACACGGACTATATCAGAAGTTTGACCCTTCAGGAAGACTATTTTACACAGCAAGAGCTGATACATGTAAGTATTATTGTCATATAGTATTGTGTGTGTGTGTGTCTTTCATGACTTATTCACTGCTTTTATTTATCAACGGCTTAGCCTACTTTATAACTAGCTAACACTTGCTAGCTAACTAAGTTAGCTAACATTACTATTTGTATTGTGTTTGTGCGTGTGAAAGAGTGTTAGTATTATTCATCAATAAATTAGCCTACTTTACAACTAGCTGACACTAGCTAGCTAGCATTACTATATGGTATTTAGTGTGTATGTGTGTGTAAGTGAGTGCTACATATTGATCTATTGAAAACATTACTCTCATGTTTCTTCATCAAGGTGTCATGGCTGCTAGATACACAGTTGAAATGGTCCTACAGATGCTGTATGATGGAGAGGAAGTAACGGGGTTGGACTCCAAGTCTGAAATTTCTGATGATGAGGACCCAGACTATTGTCCAGGTGGCAGTGGCAGTCGTCCACCTGGAAATCCAACTGAACAGGATCAATCTGACTCAGAAGATTTCTAGAATGCTAGGATTTTGCTAGCATTTATTTAAGATTTACAATACAAAAAAAAAAAAGAAAACCATCTGTGTTCCTGTCTTACATAAAAATTGTGAATGATAGGCAACATTAAAAAATATATATATTTTCTACATCCTCTGAACTTGCTAATGCTGTGGCAAAAGTGAGAAAATGAATACATGTGGGGAAAATGCAAATCTCAGCAAAAGTGTCTAGCTGGCCAACTTTTTCTAAATCTGGTTAAACCTTGTCGATGGTAAACTAATTTTTCGATTTCATTTATTCATTTATTTCAGGCAATGACATAAAAAAAATACTACAATGTAGACAAAACGTAATGATATACATTAATATAATGCAAAAGGTAGTATACAGTATGTAAGCATGAAGCATGATTGTCCGGTTTTGCCTTAAAGGGAGTGGGAAGAAGATCATTTTTTTAATCCCACGCCCAGTTCTCCATTCAGTGATTAATTCATTGAGTTTCACTGTTACTTTGTTATAATACAAATGTTGTGTCGTGGTGGCGTTACCACAGGTAACAATAATTATTACACTAACAATAATTTGTTACCAACAATGTAGAAAGAATGAACATACCAACAATGGTAATAGACAAAATAGCAACAATGGTAATAGACAACATAGCAATAATGGTAAGGAAACATTGAGCACATGTTAACACTTTGAGACAGAGTACAACAGCAGGTCAATTTAAAGACTCTCATCTCTATATTTGAACCAG
The DNA here is from genome assembly GCF_033978785.1 of Entelurus aequoreus. Taxonomy (NCBI): domain Eukaryota; kingdom Metazoa; phylum Chordata; class Actinopteri; order Syngnathiformes; family Syngnathidae; genus Entelurus; species Entelurus aequoreus. The sequence goes on along the minus strand of NC_084732.1, from coordinate 32,587,308 downwards.
ACCCCATGTTTGTATAACAGTTTAAATCGATTAATAGTTTGGCATTGCTTGTGTTGTAAGTATAGTCTGTTCCAGAGTTTTACTCCGCATACAGACACACACAAACGTTTACGCGTGGTTTGAGCTCTCGGCAATGAGAAAAATCCAAAGCATCTGAAGTTATGAGCCTGCACTCGTCTTATAAAAAAACGTTGTAGATTAGGCGGCAATAATTTGTTAAATGCTTTATATAAGATTATTGATGTATTATTGTCAGGCTTGGTCAAAAATAGGACTCAGATGCAGAGTAGGGAACAATCCGGCAGGCTTTTATTTTCATTGAGGTATAGTTTTACATGGTTTATAATTGAGAGGCTTTTGGAGATTTTTGTTTTAATGTTTTAATTTAACTCAGAGAAGAATGTGTATGTTGTAAAATGATGATGGATGTGTCATGTCTGTGTGATCATATTTTGTTTTGGTTATGTTTGGTTTGGTTTTTGGACTCTTTGTGCACTCTTGTTTGTTTTGTTTCCATGACAACCCATTAGTTTTCACCTGCCCTCATGTCACGCACCTGTCTCACGTTTTGCACTCGCGCACCTGTCACTAATCATGTCGGTATTATTTAAGCTTTCAGTTGCCAGGCAGTCTGTCTGGCGACATTAAGTCTGTTTTACTTCTGACACCCATGCTATCCTTTGCTTCCTGTTGATACCATAGTTCATGCTCCATGCTTTCCAAGTAAGTTTTTGTTTATGACCATAGTTCAGTTTATGTGTTGACGTTCTTTTGTTTCATAGCCAAGTTTGTTCTCCGCCTTGTGTGCGCCTTTTGTTTGCACCCTTTGTTCCTCTTTTATAGTAAAATTAAATCATGTCCCTACCTTCACGCCATGTCCACTTCTATTCTTGCATCTCCAGAAAACAAACACCCCATAGTCCACGTCGTTATGACAGGATGAGTTTTATTATTTGGGTTTATGGGACCCGCCCCCGGCCCGGCTCTGACTTCAATCCAAGTTCAATCAATCAAAGTTTGTTTGTATGGCTCTTATTCACAAGTGTCTCAAAGGGCTGCACAAGCCACAACGACATCCTCGGCTCAGATCCCACATCAGGGCAAGAAAAAACTCAACCCAATGGGATTACAATGAGAAACCTTGGAGGGGACCGCAGATGTGGGGACCCCCTCTACACCCTCCACCCCACCCACCTCCCCCTCCACCCCCTCCCCTGGGGGACCGGTGCAATGGACGTCGAGTGGATCTAGTTAATAGTGTGAGAGTCCAGTCCATAGAGGGGACAGCAGGGGATTATCTTGAGTGGAGACAAGTCAGCAGTGCAGAGACGTCCCCAAATGATGCACAGATGAGTGGTCCACCCTGGGTCCCGACTTTGAACATCGTCTGTGGTCACCTAATAACCTCGCCACACAGGAAAAGAAAGGAAAGGAGCAGAAAAGAGACGGCAGATCAACTGGTCTAAAAGGGAGGTCTATTTAAAGACTAGAGTATACAAATTGTTGTTCCGAGACTGAGTGTATGTATCTGTCATGGGATATTTTCCAGGAAGAGTGAGTGTTACACTGTGTGATCTTGTGCAATTATCACTTATTTAGCGTGTGTGTGTGTGTGTGTGTGTGTTTGTGTATGTGTGTGTGTATAATATCTGATATAATACACCTACTTAGCCTCAGATTGTATTACCCCACATAAGACCACATCGATGATAACACAAAGTCTCTTACCAGCCACGGCTTTCAACCATTTAGGAATCAAATCATGAACCCTTTGAATTATTTTTGTGATTGTGAATACAAATTGTGGGGTTCGAAAATAGTTCCCGTAAACTTTTAACATAAAACAAGTCATCATTACCTTCAAATGCACTGTGAGCATTGTCCTCATAATGGTGGACCCTTACTAGCATGCATCCTCATTCCCAATCCCACACTTACGAGTATGAATACTTCTAAAGTATCCATACCTTCCCACATACAGCTCCATCCATTACCATTTCAGCCACCACTAACCACTTTAGATCAAGGCCACTGGTGACATTTGGTCATGTTGAAGAGAACATTAGCAGACACTTTGGAAGATACCACCCTAGCAGAGCAGCCATTACTGTCAACTGAGCACGTTTTCTTTCCATCTGACCTTTAAGGCAGAAGAAAAAGAAGAAAATGACAGATGTTTTAGTTTCTGGATGACTTACTTGAACGTGTAAGATAAACCACTGAGAGGATGGACAAGACCGCACTAATGGATTCACTATAAGGTTTGTGCTTCTGTACATGACCTCGTCCAAAACAACATGTCTTTACAAAGATAATGTTCACTTTTGATTGACGCAGTGAGACAGATATGTTTGTTTTTGTGGTTTACAACTGGAACACATCATACTGAAAACTCTTTCAAATGTTTTCACCCTATTTTTTATGTAGCTATTTGTCACATCTGTAAGTCCATTCTGACAAAACAAACACACACACACACACACACACACACACACACACACACACACACACACACACACACACACACACACACACACACACACACACACACACACACACACACACACACACACACACACACACACACACACACACATTCTTATATGTGTTACCTTCTTGAGACCTCCGAAAAATGCCTACCTCTTTAGGACCACCCTTTCTAGATATATAAAGATTTGTATTTACAACATTAATAATATACACATACTATGTAAATATAAAAAAGCTTGTTGTGAAAAATCCGTTGGAATTTCACAAGAAAAAGGTCACAATTTCACAAGAAAAACTTCTAATTTTGGCAGTATTATAATAAAAGTCGTGATTTTACTCAACGCAAGTCAAAATTTTACAAGAAAAACTGAATATCTGTGCAATATTATGATGAAAGTTGGAATTTTACTCAATAACAGTCCCAATTTTACAAGAAAAGCTTAAAATGTTGGCAATTTTATGAAGAGTCATAATTTTACTTGACAAAAGTCACAATTAAAAAAAAAAAACTTAAAAATGTTGGCAATATTATAATAATAATAATCAGAATTTTACTTATCAAAATGATGACAAAAACTCATAATTTTACTAAAAAAAAAAAACAATTTTACAAGAACAACAAAAAAATTGGCAATATTGTGACAAAAGTCTGAATTTTATATGACAAATGTCACCATTTTGCATTTAAAAGTAATAATTTTACATAAAAAAGTAATCATTTTACGAGAAAATATTGTAATATTACAGAAACAGAAATAATATGAGAAATATCATGTTATTTGTTTTTGTCCGTCACATAAACACCTAACTTAAACAGTGAGTAAATAATCAATCAATGTTTATTTATATAGCCCTAAATCACAAGTGTCTCAAAGGGCTGCACAAGCCACAACGACATCCTCGGTACAGAGCCCACATAATGCCCAAATAATGAGTCTTGTGCATGTAAATAATGCACATGGAGTATTCATTTATATGAAGCTTGTTATAATTAGATGCCAGAAGGACCACTAATCAAAATGTTCAATCAAGTCACTGCAATTATTGCATTGTTCTTTGCTAAAATCCACGCCCACATTATGTCCTGAGATGATATGACACCGTTATCAGATTTCAAATAACAGCATTGGCAATATTGTTTGGGAACTTCCATAGCAATAAAACTCATTTAATTGATCAGCACCAAGATGGGACGGATGGGATCGTGGAAAACGCGCTCATTTGTCAGAAAGTCTTGACAACACAATCTCAGCCGACCCGCCCACCTTGCCCCAGCATTCTATTACCCGGGCAATGATACAATTTCCCCCATGACACCCGGCACCATCACATCTGCACGAGACGCGAGGCAGAACCATAAATTCAATGTAGGGCTGCTGCATAGTGTCTAATTGCTAATTCTTGTTAGATCACATTGCAGGCAGCTGTGGCTAACAATTTGCAGACGCTTACGGGGTTTGTGTGGACAAGATTGAGCGCGGAGGAAGTGGGTAAAAAGGTGACTTTATCCGGACTGATCCGTGATATTGGACTACCCCCAATGAGGTTAGGTTTCAAAGATGTATGGGTCCATATACTGTATATATTGTACTGTATATGTGTGTGTGTGTGTTTGTGTGTGTGAGCTGCTTATTTATTCCAGAGTGAAACCATAAACCCTAGTCCAATTAAGCTCTTTGTTTCTAGAGTTGTGATTAAAAGACAAGAGCCTAATCAAATTAAGATATACGCTCTGAAAGTCTCGTAAACCTTTACGGAACGTGAAAAGTGCTCCTAAACATGTGTGTGTTTTATGGTACGACTTTCAACTCAAGCAATAAATAAAGCACTTCCACAGACTTTCTGTCATGACAAAAGCTGGAGGCCTTTCCCATTAAAGGAACGTTTAATGTGATTGATTCCGTGTAGCAAATAACAGCATCTTGGTTGTACACAGTACCGGGACACAAGCTCCTTTTGTTCCCACAGGAAATGATATATAACTGTATATATAACTGTACCATTACCTGTGTAGGCAATAAAAGATAACATTCCTAACAGACCTAAGTGTAAAAAGAAGTTACCCACTGTAATCTTACATGACTTCCCAAGTGTAAATATAATAAATATGTTTTTTTTTTTTAACTTAATTAGAGCCCTCTAAACATGAATTAACGCCCATACAGTCACCTGTTTTACCCAATATAGTAGCCGTTCTACTAGTGTTGTAACGATACCGATATTTTGGTACCGGTACTAAAATTATTTGGATACTTTTCGGTACTTTTCTAAATAAAGGGCACCACAAAAAAATTGCATTATTGGTTTTATTTTAACAAAAAATCTTAGGGTACATTAAACATATGTTTCTTATTGCAGTTAAGTCCTTAAATAAAATAGTGAACATTTTAGACAACTTGTCTTTTAGTAGTAAGTAAGCAAACAAAAGCTCCTAATCAGTCTGCTGACATATGCAATAACATATTGTATTATTTATCATTCTATTATTTTGTCAACATTAATAAGGACAAGTGGTAGAAAATTAATTATTAATCTACTTTTTCATTTACTGTTAATATATGCTTACTTTCTGTTTTAACATGTTCTATCTACACTTCTGTTAAAATGTAATAATTACTTATTCTTCTGTTGTTTGATACATTACATTAGTTTTGGATGATACCACAAATTTGGGTATCAATCCGATACCAAGTAGTTACAGGATCATACATTGGTCATATTCAAAGTCCTCATGTGTCCAGGGACATAATTCCTGAGTTTATAAACATAATATACATTAAAAAAAACGAAAGAAGATGTTGTAATGCCAAAAAATATCGACGTAATCATAGTAGTATCGACTAGATACGTGCCTGTACTTGATATCATTACAGGGGATGTTAGGTGTTGTGGAGTCTCACTCAAGCACCGCCTGACAGGTAGGCACCTCACAGGGGAGGAGCCAGGGAATGGAGGCAGAGTGGAACACGGAAGACAACGCCCCAGCCTTGGCCGCATCATCGAGGGGCGGTACATTCCCCTGTACCTGCTCAATCAGCCTGAAGTGCCACCAGCTGTGCGGCCAGGTAGGGCCCAGCTACAAACTGTTCTTAACTCTGCCTCATTCAGGTCTGGCTCTCCTCTGTGTCAAGGCAGGTGCATCAGGCGGTAAGTTGAGACATCCACTATTTCACCATGTCGTAGAATTTCTGACCTTTTGACCTATATTTCTTGTCTATTAAGTAGTGATGGGTTGATGAGGCCTCATGAAGCATTTCTACACATTGCAAAACTGTATTGATACTGTGTCGATACTGTGTCACTAAATACTGACATCTGCTGGACATTAAAAATCCCTACAGGCAACCTATGCACCGACTCAACTGACACTGATTTTATGACCTAGTATATACAATAATATAAACCAAGTCATTGTATTTCATTTAGGATTATTTCATATCTTCATTTGAATAAAAATATATTTTTATCTTTTTTAGATACAGTCAAATAATGTGAACATGTATCGTGACTAGGATGGTAGAAGGTGGGGATTGAACCCCAGTAACCAGCAACCCTCCGATTGCTGGCACGGCCACTCTACCAACTTCACCACGCCGTCATTCCTATACCTTCTCTAGTAACAGTACTGATGGGTCCATACAGATGCATCGGCGCATGCGTCGAGCTCATAGAGCGAAACCCTGTGTCGGTGCGCGTACCGCTTTTAGAAAGTCACGTGACCGATCATGAGCTGCTTTGGTCACGTGACCGATACGCGAACTGTATCGCACTGACGCCTCCTCTGTGCCCTGTGAGCAACGTTCCCTCTAAGGTGCGCGCCTGCGCAATTGCGCAGTGCTCAAGCGTCCTCCGCGCACACCGTGCGCCGCACAGCCAATATATGCCGCGCACCAAATCAAACCCATCTGAATTCTAAACAAAATAAACACATTTATTCTGTGTAATTTTGAAATGCAACTTTGAGTGACAGTGACAACAAGCGGCCCTAACGGTGTTCGTCAACAACACGCATTGCGCCGCTTCCTAATAAACACAGTTTGGCGCGCAGGCGTCAGTGCGATACAGTTTTAGTCATTCCCGGCTGAATATCAGGTCACCCCCGGCTCTCACAGCATCTTCCCTATCTGAATAGCTTCAACTCCCCACTAGTCCTTCACTTGCACTTTACTCATCCACAAATCTTTCATCCTCGCTCAAATTAATGGGGAAATTGTCGCTTTCTCGGTCCGAATCTCTCTCACTTCATGCGGCCATCATTGTAAACAATAGGGAACTTTGCGTATATGTTCAACTGACTACGTCACGCTACTTCCGGTAGGGGCAAGCCTTTTTTTTTATCAGATACCAAAAGTTGCAATCTTTATCGTCGTTGTTCTATACTAAATCCTTTCAGCAAAAATATGGCAATATCGCGAAATGATCAAGTATGACACATAGAATAGATCTGCTATCCCCGTTTAAATAAAAAAAATTCATTTCAGTAGGCCTTTAAAGCACCTCTTCCTGAGGGCGTTTCAGTGTTATAACTTCACCTTTATTGTTACTTTTTAAGCCAAAATGCGTCCGTTCTCCCTTTTCTGTCTACACACATTGTCTGTTTGTAAGTACTCCGTGATTGTGTGCTACCGAACGTGCTCGTCTGCTCGTACACCAGCAATGTCATGACGTGACTTCGACGCAGGCGTGGGGGGGTGCCACTACAACACGGCCACAATGTGGAAATACTTCGGCAAATTCTGGATAGATACTCTTACGTAGGCTTGGGCTTTGATGTGCTGAAACCACAGGCATATTTTGTACTGCAAAAATATAATCATTTTGACAGTCACAGTTACGATCATTAGCCGTGTTGTTAGCATTCTGTGTTGTTAACATTGCATGTCCCTCGTTGTCATTCCACAGGGCTCACCAATGTGGAGATGTGTTATTGATGAGGCAGGAGGTGAATATAAAGTGCATAATAAAGTTGGTCAACTTAAAGTTTACATACCCCAGTTGTTAATACCGTGTATTGCCCCCTTTAACATCAATGACAGCTTGAAGTCTTTGGTGGTAGTTGTGGATGAGGTTCTTTATTTTATCAGATGGCAAAGCTGCCCATTCTCCTTGGTAACAAGCCTTTAGGTCCTGTAAGTTATTGGGCTGTCTTGCATGAACTGCACATTTCAAAGCTCCCCAGAATGGCTCAATGATATTGAGGTCAGGAGATTGAGATGGCCACTCCAGAACCTTCACTTTGTTCTGCTGTAGCCAATGACAGTTCTACTTGGCTTGTGTTTTGGATCATTGTCATGTTGGAATGTCCAGCTGATGAGTCCACATTTTCCTACAGTATTTTCTGATAACATGCTGCATTCATCTTGCTATCAATTTTGGCCAAGTTTCCTGTGCCTCTATAGCTCACACATCTCCAAAACATCAGTGATCCACCTCCGTGTTTCACAGTAGGAATGGTGTTCCTTTCATCATAGGCCTTGTTGACTCCTCTCCAAATGTAGTGTTTATGGTTGTGGCCAAAACTTTCAATTTTTTTCTCATCACTCCAAATTACTTTGTTCCAGAAGTTTTGAGGCTTGTCTCTGTGCTGTTTTGCTTAATGTAAGCGGGATACTTTGGGAAATTTGCGCAGAAATAGCTTTCCTCTAGCAACATGACCATACAGCCCCTTTCTTTTCAAGTGCCTCCTTACTGTACATCTTGAAACAGCCACAACACATTTTTAGAGAGTCTTGTATTTCAGCTGAAAACATTTGTGGAATTTCCTGGCAGTTGTTGCTGAATTATTTTCTGGTTTACCAGACCGTGTTTTGGTTTCAACAGAATCCCTAATTTTCCGCTTTTTCATAAGCGTTTGAACACTGCTGTTTGGCATTCTCAATTTCTTTTATACTTTTTTACACCCCTTTCCTGTTTTATGCAGTTCAATTACCTTTGACAACTATTTTGCTTTTCCCATGACTCAGATTCCAGAAACGTCTGTGCAGCACTAGATGTAAGATGCAATGGTCTGTCAGAAGCCCAGAAACTCACGGACCTTTAATACATACACAGTAATTACAAACAAACAGGTCACAGGTGAGGAAAGCAACCATAATTAGCCATTCAAACCTGTTTGTGTCAACTTTTGTACATGTTATCAGGTCAAAGTCACTGGGGTATGTAAACTTTTGATCAGGGTCATTTGGGTACTTTCTTTTGTCATTTGGATTTAAAAATAGTAAACACGTTTTTTTTGCCAATAAATAGCTTCACCCAACCGTTAACCATGAGTGGAAAAAAACAACTTTTGTGTTATCATTCATATTCTCTGAAGAATGGCCCAGAAATCATAAATTCTCCCAGGGTATGTCTCTGAATGTTGTCATTCATTCAGGTCATTGTCCTCTCAGGGCATTCAATCGATCGCAACTGGACTGTTTGGTTTGTCTTAAAAGAAGTTCCACCGCTCATCCGAGTAGGCTTCATCAGTTCGTGCTCATAGACTTAGTTCGGACAGATCTTGTCCAGCGGCTGGTGCCGAAACCCCAAATATTTATACTGTGCCTGGGGAAAGACGGTTTTGCTCTATCATAGTGAGAAAAACAACTGTTTTGATGCTAACGAGCGATCCAAACTGTCAAAGCCAACGACAGTCGTTGAAGTGTAATTTCCCATTGTTAGCAATTGAGGTATTGTGTTGCAGAACGATCGCTGTGGATCGACTACTACCAGTCCAAAATAGTTGTAACCCCCACGTAAGCATTCCCTTCAATTGTAAACAAATGGCACAAAGGGCATACTGGTCACTTTCTGTGACCAGAATGTTTCTAAATCCTGTTATTAGTTGGAGGGTAAATTTTAGGAAGTAGATTAGATTAGATTAGATAGTACTTTATTAATCCCTGAGGGGAAATTTGATTTTCAGCACAATTCCATTCAAGATCAGACAAAACATTACAGTGTGACAGAAAAAGGATCGCTGACGGGTCAGCCAGAAAATCCAGCGCCCCTTGGTTGAAAGGACAGTGTTGTATGTGGGAGACAGGTGGTGTCGCAAACCACTTTCTCTGTTCAGGGATGGTTTTTCAACCTTGACATAGATATCTTCCCTCACTCCTCGTTCGGACCATCCGTCCTCCCTGTCCAGAATCTGTACATTTTTGATCTTATAGGAGCATACTTGCCAACCTTGAGACCTCCGAATTCGGGAGGTTGAGGTGGGCGGGGGCGGGGTCGGGGGCGGGTTAAGGGGGAGGAGTATATTTATAGCTAGAATTCACTGATATTCAAGTATTTATTGTATATATATATATATATATATATATATATATATATATATATATATATATATATATATACAGTATATAATTTGAAAGTGCAATGCTTTGCAGCCAGTAGCACAGCCTTTGAAGGAGCATAAGTATGGGCAGCATCTGTGAAATTTAATTTGCAGGAAAGGAGTGAGTTTAGGGTTGAATTGTCCATCTTCGTTCTATTCTCTGTCACTATCTTTCTAACCATGCTCAACACCCTCTCTGATGACTTGCAAGCGTACTTCTTCTTCTTACTCGTCGTTGCCATGACTGTCTCTTCTCCGTTCTTCTGCTTCGTCTCCTTTTTGTTGTGTGTGCAGTTGTGCACTCTCCAAAAGCCGTAGATGTTATGACGTGACTGGGCCGGCATGCTGTTTATATGGACAAAAAGCGGACGTGACGACAGGCTGTCCTCACTCAAGTCCGCATGGACCTGGAGGGGGCGTGCCTTGTTGTCCGGCTGGAAATCGGGAGAAATCCGGGAGAATGGTTGTCCCGGGAGATTTTCGGGAGAGGCACTGAAATTCGGGAGTCTCCTGGAAAATTTGGGAGGGTTGGCAAGTATGTATAGGAGTGCTGTTTCTCCCTGAGGTGCAGGTAGACAGCTGAGCCTTGGCCTGAAGAGTTTGCCCGTCTATGCTGTGCCATGCATCAGCTTAGTGGTTCTTTTGTTTCCCCAATATATGAATCAGTGCATTCATCATTACACTGGAGAGCATACACCAGATTGTTTTGTGGGTGTGGGGTAACACACTAACACAGAGACTGGTGCATCCTAAAGACCGGACACCACTAACTTTGTACGCGCATGTGGCTGTTTTCCTTCTAGACAGGTAATATAATGTTCCATTTTCCTACATTTTGTGTGTATCCTTTAGCGTGGCGATGTGTGTTACCGATAGTCTGCAACAAATTACGAACTTGGGATCCTTCAATGCAACTTCAGACTGTCAACAACCTATGCGTGTGCACGTACCGCTCTCGTGCGCGATTTCGTGCACTTCCAGAGAGGAGAAGACCGGGAGGGACTATCAGCGTGGTGCGAAGAGTCGGAGGCGGGATTTACAGTTTGAGATTGGCCTGGTGACACAAGATTCATTCATTCATTTATTTTATTCGTTTTTTATTTATCTCCTTCATTGATGTGCATTTTTAATAAATAGACAATTAAACTTTAGCAACTAAACACATATTTACACACCTTCGCTTGAGAAGAAACAGGATGAAGAAAATCTTATATTTCCTTCCCCCTTCAACATAATAAGTAGTCTTACTTAATGGATAGCCCAGATTCACAAGCATACAAACCAAACAAATACATCCAAATATAATGAAAACAAACAAAAAACACACAAAAAAAACAAGTGCAAAACTTCATCAATCAATCAATCAATTTTTATTTATATAGCCCTAAATCACAAGTGTCTCAAAGGGCTGTACAAGCCACAACGACATCCTCTGTACAGAGCCCACATACGGGCAAGGAAAACTCACCCCAGTGGGACGTCAATGTGAATGACTATGAGAAACCTTGGAGAGGACCGCATATGTGGGTAACCCCCCCTCTAGGGGAGACCGAAAGCAATGGATGTCGAGTGGGTCTGACATAATATTGTGAAAGTCCAACACATCAGCGAAAGTCCAGTCCATAGTGGGGCCAGCAGGAACCATCCCGAGTGGAGACGAGTCAGCAGCGTAGAGATGTCCCCATCTGATGGACAGGCTAGCGGTCCACCCCGGGTTTGGAGCAGAGTAGAAAAGAAAAGAAAAGAAACGGCAGATCAACTGGTCTAAAAAGGGAGTCTATTTAAAGGCTAGAGTATACAAATGAGTTTTAAGATGAGACTTAAATGCTTCTACTGAGGTAGCATCTCTAACTTTTACCGGGAGGGCATTCCATAATATTGGAGCCCGAATAGAAAACGTTCTATAGCCCGCAGACTTTTTTTGGGCTCTGGGAATCACTAATAAGCCGGAGTTCTTTGAACGCAGATTTCTTGCCGGGACATATGGTACAATACAATCGGCAAGATAGGCAGGAGCTTGACCGTGTAGTATTTTATACGTAAGTAGTAAAACTTTAAAGTCGCATCTTAGGTGCACAGGAAGCCAGTGCAAGTGAGCCAGTATAGGCGTAATATGATCAAACTTTCTTGTTTTTGTCAAAAGTCTAGCAGCCGCATTTTGTACCATCTGTAATCTTTTAATGCTAGACATAGGGAGGCCCGAAAATAAAATGTTACAGTAATCGAGACGAGATGTAACGAACGCATGGATAATGATCTCAGCATCGCTTGTGGACAAAATGGGACGAATTTTAGCGATATTACGGAGATGAAAGAAGGCCGTTTTAGTAACACTCTTAATGTGCGACTCAAACGAGAGAGTTGGGTCGAAGATAATACCCAGATTCTTTACCGAGTCACCTTGTTTAATTGTTTGGTTGTCAAATGTTAAGGTGGTATTATTAAATAGATGTCGGTGTTGAGCAGGACCGATAATCAGCATTTCCGTTTTCTTAGTGTTGAGTTGCAAAAAGTTAGCGGACATCCATTGTTTAATTTCATTAAGACACGCCTCCAGCTGACTACAATCCGGCGTGTTGGTCAGCTTTAGGGGCATGTAGAGTTGGGTGTCATCAGCATAACAGTGAAAGCTAACACCGTATTTGCGTATGATGTCACCTAGCGGCAGCATGTAAATACTAAAGAGTGCAGGGCCAAGAACCGAACCCTGGGGAACTCCGCACGTTACCTTAACATAGTCCGAGGTCACATTGTTATGGGAGACACACTGCATCCTGTCAGTAAGATAAGAGTTAAACCAAGACAAGGCTAAGTCTGTCATCCCAATACGCGTTTTGATACGCTCTAATAAAATATTATGATCAACAGTGTCGAAAGCGGCGCTAAGATCAAGAAGCAGCAACATAGATGAAGCATCAGAATCCATCGTTAGCAATAGATCATTAGTAATTTTTGCGAGGGCTGTCTCCGTAGAGTGATTTGCCCTGAAACCGGACTGAAAAGGTTCACAGAGATTGTTAGACGCTAAGTGTTCATTTAGCTGCTGTGCTACAATTTTTTCGAGGATTTTCGAGATAAACGGAAGGTGGGACACCGGCCGGTAGTTTACCAGGAGATCAGGATCGAGGTTAGGTCTTTTGAGTAGAGAATGAATAACCGCTTTTTTGAATGCTAGGGGAACAGTGCCAGAGGAAAGTGATAAGTTTATAATATTTAACACTGATGGACCTAGTAATACAAAAAGCTCATTGATAAGTTTCCCAGGAATTGGGTCAAGTAAACATGTTGTTTGTTTTGTCCCATTTACACATTTTGACAATTCCTCCAATGTTATTTCATCAAAGAAAGAGAAACTATTTTGGAGGGCGGTATCCGTCGTATATACAGTCGTATCTGTGTTAATAGAACCCAGTTGTAGCTGAGATGCATTGTCTTTAATCTCTTTTCTAATGACTTCAATTTTCTTATTAAAGAAATTCATAAAGTCATCTGCTGAGTGGGTGGAGCTACTGGGAGAAGTCCCTTGTTGGGTTAGCGATGCTACTGTACTAAACAGAAATTTAGGATCATTTTTGTTGAGGTGGATAAGATTTGAGTAATATTTAGCTTTAGCTGAGGTAAGCATGCGTTTATAAGTTATTAAACTATCACACCATGCTTGATGGAAAACCTCAAGTTTAGTCGCACGCCATTTGCGTTCCAGCTTTCTACATGATAATTTCTGGGCTTTAGTTTCTTCTGTAAACCATGGGGTACGCCTTTTAGGGGCCCTTTTTAGCTTTAGCGGTGCTACACTATCAATGGTGTCGCGCAGGGCGTCATTAAAGTTGTTAGTGAGGTTATCAATAGAGCCCACATAATTTGGGAATGGTGCCATTACCGAAGGCAGTAGGTCAGTAAGAGTCGTCGTTGTGGCAGCATTAAGGTTGCGGCTGCTATAGTAGTAGTTATTATTATTATTATTAGTTTGTTGACAATGAGTCAGAACTTCGACTTTTATAAGGTAATGATCGGACATTACTTTAGTGTACGGGAGTATCGTAACTTTAGAGGTGGTGACACCCCTGACAAGCACTAGATCTATCGTATTACCGTTGCGATGCGTGGGTTCATTTATTATTTGTGTAAGACCACAGCTATCAATTATAGTCTGGAGCGCCACGCATGGAGGGTCCGATGGGGTATTCATATGGATATTAAAGTCCCCCATTATGATTATATTGTCGGCGTGCGTCACTAGATCAGCAACAAACTCTGAGAATTCACTGATGAAGTCCGAATAGGGCCCAGGGGGGCGGTAGATAACAGCCAGGTGGAGAGGCAGCGGTGTGACAAACCTCAAAGTGAGCACCTCAAACGAGTTATATTTATTATTTAGGTTAGGTGTAAGATTATAGTTTTCATTGTATATTAGTGCGACACCCCCTCCCCTTTTAAGAGGTCGGGCAACATGTGTATTGGTATAGTTAGGAGGAGATTCCTCATTTAGCGCAAAAAAATCGTCTGGTTTGAGCCAGGTCTCGGCGAGACCAACGACGTCAAGTTTGTTGTCTCTAATGACTTCATTAACTAATAGCGTTTTGGAAGATAATGATATTATGTTTAAAAAGCCCATATTATAGGTAGTGGGCTGTTTTGAGGATTGTTTGTTGAAATTATCCGAAGTAGCAATATTAATAATGTTGCGTTTATTATGCGTATTGCACTTTAAATAGTTTCGACCGTATCTAGGAATTGATACGACGGGGATATTCAGATTGTTTGCTTGATGTTGCGATAAACTGAACGCATCATAGTTAGCTACCTCAGTACAATGTATGTCTGCCTCTGACACGGTCACAAAAGAAAAAACATTATGTGAGTTGTGTTTTATTCTAAGAGAATTGCTATGTGTGCAGGGATTATCCAGCCTGACGCCGGCTAGTTCTAGTTTAAATGGCTTCTTACCCGGAGACTCCACGCTTCTTTGGTTAGCTTTTCTCTTTGTTGTTAGCCCAGCTCGGCATCCCCGCTTCTGCTTCCGCTCGCACCGCTTATGTCGTCTCCATTGGCGGTCACCGCTAGCACTTGACTCCGCTGCTACAAAGGCCGCTCGATGTAGCCCGCGAAGTATTCCCATGCTAGCGAGGAGGTCCACCGTACATGCATCTTTCAGTCTATAACGACCCGATCCATCCACATCCAGAATTGTCTGTCGGTCGTATGTGATCACAGAGTGTTCACGCTTTGAGCCAGCCATGAAATTGACAGAAATGACGGGTGTTTTTTGCCAAATCGCTCTACACTCCCAAGAGCATTAGCATAGCCGCTGCATTCCCATGCGCCGCCAACTTGCCAAATCCCATGAAGTACAAACCGAACAAGAAAAGTAATATACACCTCACGGATGATGCAAAACAAATACAAAACCAGACAAAAAATAAGTAAAATAATAAGTAAAATAATAAGAAAATAATAAATATAAAGCAAAATGTAGACACTTACGGCTGTCCATATGATCTTATTGTTCTGTCTTTATATATTTTTTTCAATTGGAATATATTACTACTCTTTTTTTTCTCATTGTAAAGAGAATTCCATAGTTTAATTACCCCCAGCTTTAAATATCTGCTCGATCTATGATTTCAAAGCAGGTCAACCATCAAATTATACACTGTTAAAATGACAATAGATGTTACGGTAACAAACTTGAGGCTCATTCACACTAGGAAAAAAAACTGGGGTAGGTTTTTGACCTCGTTTATACTGCACACCAATCTGATTTGTTTTGCCCTTAAGTGACCCAGCTCCAAAGTGCTTCAAATCTGATTTTTTGGTGTCACATTTAGGCCACATCAGGAAGTAGTCCTGAATCTTATTGGAATCTGATATTTTCAAATGTGAATGCAGTCTAAACGCAATGCGACCTGAATGTGACTTTTTCGTCAGCTTTGGGGGAGCTACGTCACTTGTGTGCCCCGGAAAGACGCAGTCGCCAGTGGAAATAGATATTTCATCACATCTGGTTTCGGTTTTTGTTGCATCACTTGTCAATCGTGCGCAAATAATAGGCTATATGTAATATATGATTATATATTTTGATTCTGAAAAAATTGCGATTGTTGAAAGACCGGAATTGACGCTGTGGCACATTCACTCACATGTGAGATGAAAAATAAAGGTCCTGTAGATCCATGCTGACGTCTGTGTCTCCTCTACTTAACAGCCATAAAAAGATTACAACCCTCCCAAATATATTACACTATATACAGTACATCCATTCATACATTATATTACTTTCATTTACTTTCACGTTAAAAAACACTAATTTTTAAGGTGTTGCGAGTTTTATTTTATTTTGTAGTAGTAGCGACTTCTTCCCGGTCAACTTCCTTTGTTTTTGATGTCGAGGCCACATTGGGGCCACATTGGGGCCAAATTGGGGCCTGTGCGCGTTAACACTGGAGTCTGATAAAAATCACAGAAAAAATCAGATCTAAAAAAAAAAAAATCTGATTTGGGCCACTATGGCCTGGTCATAGTCTAAGTCATGGGTGTCAAACTCTGGCCCGTGGGCCAAATTTGGCCCGCCGTGTAATTTCACTTGGCCCTTGAGGCAATATCAAATTAACACTAAAGTTGGACCGCCAATTATATATTGCTGCGGTGCCACGGTAACACCGCATTCACCGCTACTTCTAATACTTGCCACTCCTCCCGAATACATATTTTTTTCAGCTAGTCAAGCGAGTGCTGGCCCAGTTTCATGTCATGTGCGGTTTCTGCACCCACACACAACTGAATGCAACGCATACTTCATCAACAGCGATACAGGTTACACTGACGGTAGCCAAATAAAAAACTTAACACTGTTAGAAATATACGCCACACTGTGAATCCACACCAAACAAGAATGACAAACACATTTCGGGAGAACATCCGCAACACAACATAAACACAACAGAACAAATACCCAGAACCCTTTGCAGCACTAAATCTTCCGGGACGCTACAAGGTGTGTGTGTGGGGGGGAGGTTTGGTGGTAGCGGGGGTGTATTTTGTAGCGTCCCGAAAGAGTTAGTGCTGCAAAGGATTCTGGGTATTTGTTCTGTTGTGTTTATGTTGTGTTACGATGCGGATGTTTTCCCGGAAAGTGTTTGTCATTCTTGTTTGGTGTGGGTTCACAGTGTGGCGTATATTTCTAACAGTGTTAAAGTTTTTTATACTGGCACCCTCAGTGTAACCGGTATCGCTGTTGATGAAGTATGCGTTGCATTCACTCGTGTATGCGTGCTGAAGCCGCACATATCTTGTGACTGGGTCTGAATGATGTATGAATTGGGTGGATGAGATATAATGACTGTTGAACACCTTCGTTCGATAATGAAAGTTGCCTCAGCTCAAAGCCTGAGCCCCGACATTAATGAACTAGCATCCAAGAAAAGATGCCAGGTATCTGGCTTGGGTACATCAGATTAGATCAGTGTGTTGCAAACTGAGCAGTTTAAAGTCCTGAATGGTTTTAATATTCATTATTTTATTTTCAAATTTATTAGCCTGTGGAAAAAGTTAATGTTGATATTTACCTCAGAAGGCTGCAAATAGAAAAGAGGCATTCAATTTTTATTTAAATTGTATTTGATATGCCATTGATATTTTTTTATTATTATTATTATTAAAACTCGATTTTGCATGTCACTATAAAGTTATATTTTGATTGATTGATTGAGACTTTTATTAGTAGGTTGCACAGTGAAGTACATATTCCGTACAATTGACCACTAAATGGTAACACCCGAATAAGTTTTTCAACTTGTTTAAGTCGGGGTAACAACCTTGCTTGTTCAATATTCAATGCAAAACTTGTTTGGGTCCCTATTAAAAGGTTAATTTGTTCAACCTTGGCCCGCGGCTTTGTTCAGTTTTAAATTTTGGCCCACTCCGTATTTGAGTTTGACACCCCTGGTCTAAGTCATCCATCCATCCATCCATCCATCAATTTTTTACCGCTTGTCCCTTTCGGGGTCACGGGGGGTGCTGGAGCTTATCTAAGTCAGTGTACAGTAATACATAGTAAAAACAATAACTATAGGTTTTGCAGTAAAATTCTGGCAAGTTTTTTTGGACCAAAAGATTTTTTTTTTACAGCGAAAGTAGAAATATATATAATAATAATCTAATGCATAGGTGAATTCTTCTACATTTACATTTGTATATGTTTTACTTTTCCAAGCGGCCCTCTGGGTGCAGCCATAGCTGTGAAGTGGCCCTCAATGAAAACGTGTTTCACACCTGTGGTCTAAAAGTTAGTTTTGCTTATTAAAAATAATGTTACATGTTAAAAGTGTACTATTGTGGGGGCCAAACACCATTTAAACTGATTTAAATTCATTTAAATGGGACACTTTGAAGGGTTTTGCGTTAAAAGTGCCATTACAGAACCAGTGAAGCTCATAAATTGAGGTATTTCTGTACATAAGTAATTGAAAAGTCAGGTTTCCTTTAACATGACTGGGTGGAATAACGCCAGATGAAGACACCCAGCAATAGCTTGTTACAAAAAAAGTAATGTAAATATAACCAGTCTCTGGAAAAAGAAGCTTTGTGTCGATATAATAAATAGAAGTGTCTTCAATTTTAATGGATTCTTCTGCTGCCTTTGTTGTCACATTGGGTAATTCTCTGTATTGGATTTCTTGCTCGCGGAACTAGACGGACAAATGAATTAGGTTCTTCAACAAAATATACATGCTGCGTGACTCTCCGTGAAGCCAAATTGGCAATAGCACAACTCCATTGAAAGAAAGCAGCATTTCAATTGAAAACCGCATGTGGTAGGAGACTCAGTCATCTTTAACACTTAGACTTCATTCTCCAGAATTCCTTCCTTCTCTATTAAAGCGGACAACAAGTTATTCAAAACCAGTCTGACTCCTGCTGGATTAATCTCCTCTTCGCTAAAATCGTAATTGGCCTCTGAGATCTGGTGCTGGGATTGCTGCTGGAAATAATGACAAAGCTGAGTCAATTGTCATATCTGCCTCATTGCTGACTCAATGGACGCTCACATCAGACCTTGTGTAATGCAGCACTCAATTAAAGGCCTACTGAAACCCACTACTACCGACCACGCAGTCTGATAGTTTATATATCAATGATGAAATCTTAACGTTGCAACACATGCCAATATGGCCGGGTTAACTTATAAAGTGCAATTTTAAATTTCCCGGGAAACTTCCGGTTGAAAACGTCTATGTATGATGACGTTTGCGCGTGACGTCGATGGTTGAAGCGGAAGTATCCGGACACATTGTATCCCAATAGAAACAGCTCTGTTTGCAAAATTCCACAGTATTCTGGACATCTGTGTTGGTGAATCTTTTGCAATTTGTTTAATGAACAATGAAGACTGCAAAGAAGAAAGCTGTAGGTGGGATCGGTGTATTAGCGGCCGGCTGCAGCAACACAACCAGGAGGACTTTGAGTTGGATAGCAGACGCGCTATCCGACGCTAGCCGCCGACCGCATCGATGATCGGGTGAAGTCCTTCGTCGCACCGTCGATCGCTGGAACGCTCACAACGGGTGTTGATGAGCAGATGAGGGCTAGCGTAGGTGGATAGCTAGTGTTTTTAGCATAGCTCTGTCGAGGTCCCGTAGCTAAGTTAGCTTCAATAGCGTCGTTAGCAACAGCATTGCTAGGCTTCGTCAGGCGGTACAGCATTAACCGTGTGGTTACATGTCCAGTGTTTGGTAGTATTGTTGATCTTTTGTCTATCCTTCCTGTCAGGTGCTTATTTCTTTTGTTTCTATCTGGATTTAAGCACGATGCTATCACGTTAGCTCCGTAGCTAAAGTGCTTTGCCGATGTATTGTCGTGGAGATAAAAGTCACTGTGAATGTCCATTTCGCGTTCTCGACTATCATTTTCAAGAGGATATAGTATCCGAGGTGGTTTAAAATACAAATCCGTGATCCACAATAGAAAAAGGAAAAAGTGTGGAATCCAATAAGCCAGCTTGCACCTAAGTTACGGTCAGAGCGAAAAAAGATACGTCCTGCACTGCACTCTAGTCCTTCACTCTCATGTTCCTCATCCACAAATCTTTCATCCTCGCTCAAATTAATGGGGTAATTGTCGCTTTCTCGGTCTGAATCGCTCTCGCTGCTGGTGTAAACAATGGGGAAATGTGAGGAGCCCTTTAACCTGTGACGTCACGCTACTTCCGGCACAGGCAAGGCTTTTTTTTATCAGTGACCAAAAATTGCGAACTTTATCGTCAATGTTCTCTACTAAATCCTTTCAGCAAAAATATGCCAATATCGCGAAATGATCAAGTATGACACATACAATGGACAAGCCACGACGACATCCTCGTTTCAGAGCCCACAAAAAGGCAAGGAAAAACTCACAACCCAGTGGGATGTCAATGGGAATGACTATGAGAAACCTTGGAGAGGACCGCAGATGTGGGTGACCCCCCCTCAAATTGCCAAGCTGAATAACAACCTTAGAATCTTCTCCTCTCCGTGTTGTGGGCGTTCTGATGATCAGTATGTATTCTGCATATTAAGGTTGATCAAGGTTGATTTATTTATATAGCACAATTTTAAAATAAACTACTGCCCAAAGTGCTGTGCAGATTAAAACAGAAAGGCAAAAGATTAAACATAATAATAAAGAAAAAGCACAATAAGTAAAGAACATTGTATACATAAAACAGAATAAAACAAATATGTAAAAATAATCATGAACAGACACGCTAAATGGATTTGTCACAATCCTCTTTGCACTAGTTTAGTAGATCAGCTTGTGTTCGCTGTTAGGTTTGCAAATGTTTTAGTACACCTTAAGTCAGTGGCGGGCCGTGCGTTTCCCACCTAGGCCTTCAGTGATCTCCGACTCCAATGATTACCTCTCCATCCATCCTTTTTCCACCGCTTGTCCCTTTCGGGGTCAGTACCATAATTGATGTCACCACATGACCATTGCTGGAGAAATACTATACAGGAACACATTTACACCCTACTGTGCATTGAACCACATCAATAGTATACAAAACGGGTTATTTTCTGGCGCATTTAAAAGTCAATTAAAACGCATCAGCAATTAAAACATATACCGTAAATTTCTCTGCTTGGTTTATACAACTTCCGGTCAATAAAGTTTGATTCAAAGTACACACTTCCCAAAGATATATTAACTGCCCTGACCACATGATGGCGACAAATACACATTTAACAATGTTAATTAAATGACAAGCATGACACACTAACAAGAGTTTACAACTTTTAGTGTCAACAACTTGTGATCTTATTGGCTATCGCAACTGTCTCTTAACTCTATGTGTTTTCTAATTCATCCACTAACGGTCCCGATGAGTAGCCAATCACAGGGCGCGTAAAAGTCACGTTCAACGTGAGACCATCTAGAAGGCCTTCTGACAACAACTCATGATCTGATTGGCTATCGCAACTGTCTGTCACTGTATGTCCCCGATCGCTTACAGTGCACGGACGCCCGCATTGTTGATTCTGAAGGCCTCTGGCAGATTTTGTACAGCATGGCAACATAAGCTAGCTGAATTCTGATTGGATACAATCCAAATCAGAATCAGAATCAGAATAGTTTTTATTGCCATTGTTTGAGAACGGGTTCACACACTAGGAATTTTTCTTGGTGCAATGGTGCAACATAAAACACATATAACACAGAATAGGTAATAAAATGAGCTGTAACTGAGCTATCAGATCTTGTTATTGTTCATGTGTCTGATGGCCGAGGGGTAAAAACTGTTCAGGTGGCGGGAGGTGTGGGTCTGGATGGACTGTAGTCTCCTGCCTGAGGGGAGAGGGTAGAATAGTTTGTGTCCAGGGTGAGAAGAGTCAGCTGTGATCCGACCCGCACGCCTCCTGGTCCTGGAGGAGAACAGGTCCTGGAGGGATGGGAGCCTGCAGCCAATAACATTCTCAGCAGCACGTACGATGCGCTACAGTCGATGATTGTTCCGGATTGTCTCGCCGGGGAACCCCACGGTGATGGAGGAGGTGAGAATGGACTCGATGATGGCTGAGTAGAACTGCACCAGCATCTCGGTCGGCAGCTTAAGTTTCCTCAGCTGCCGCAGGAAATACATCCTCTGCTGGGCTTTCTTGTTGAGGGAGCTGATGTTCGGCTCCCACTTGAGGTCCTGGGTATGGTGGTGCCCAGGAAACGGAAGGAGTCCACGATAGAGACGGGAGTGGGAGAGTCAATCAGGGTGAGAGGGGATGGTGGGGCTGAAGTCCATGATCATCTCCACTGTCTTCTGGGCATTCAGCTCCAGGTTGTTGAGGCTGCACCAGGATGCCAGCTGGTCCACCTCTCTCCTGTAGGCAAACTCATCGCCATCCGAGATGAGCCCAATGAGGGTGGTGTCGTTCGCAAACTTGAGCAGCTTTACTGAATGGTGACTGGAGGTGCAGCAATTTGTGTACAGGGAGAAGAGCCAGGGGGAAAGTACACAGCCCTGAGGAGTACCAGTGTTCGCGGTTCGACGGTCCGAGACAATCTTTCCCAGCCGCACGTGCTGTCTTCGGTCCGACAGGAAGTCGTTGATCCAACTGCAGAGGGAGTTGGGCACGCTGAGCTGGTAGAGCTTGTCTCGTAGCAGTCCAGGGAGGATGGTGTTGAGGGCAGAGCTGAAGTCCACAAACAGGATCCTGGCGTAGGTTACTGGGGAGTCCAGATGCTCCAGGATGAAGTGGAGGGCCAGGTTCACTGCATCATTCACAGACCTGTTGGCTCTGTAGGCGAACTGCAGTGGGTCCAGGAAAGGGGCGGTAATGTCCTTGAGGACTAAGCGCTCAAAAAACCTCATGACCACAGACGTCAGCGCCACTGGCCTGTAGTCGTTAAGTCTTGTGATCCGTGGTTTCTTGGGGACAGGGACGAGTGGAGGTCTTGAAGCAGGACGGCACGCGGTATAGCTCCAGAGTGGCGTTAAACATGTCAGTGAAGACAGGAGCCAGCTGATCCGCACAGTGTACCAGGGGGGAGGGAGAGACGCCATCTGGCCCGGGGGCCTTCCGTGTGTTCAGCTTCAAGAACTGCCGGTGCACATCCTCCTCTCGGATGGAGAGGGCATGGCGGGATGGGTCTGTGGAGTCCTTTGATGAAGTCTAAACTAAAACTAAAAACAACAGCGCTGGAAGTAGCATAATATGACATGAAGAGAATATGAATACTTTTAGATATTTAGGGAATGTAAATTAAAAAATAATTGTATCTTTAATTATGATCATGATTTCTGGTTGTTAGGCCAGCAGAGAAGGCCTTGCTGGCTCTGACCGCCCACCGCTGCCTTAAGTAGATCAGGCCCTAAGTGTCCTTAATTGAACAATATTGCTGTCTAAAACACGACAATATAAACAAGTATCAAATCATTATAGTTGCATATTACCTACAGATACTAAGTCTGCAAGGCAGAAGCGTATTAGAAAGTCTCCAGTAACAAACATGTCCTCATCATTCAATTTACTCTGTCATAGCTTTTTGAACTATTGTGACCACTAGGTGTGGCCAAAACACAAACACTTTTTTCAAAGGCATAAATCTACAGTATCATAAAGTTACTGTTTTCATGCATACTATTGTTTGTTGAGTAACATTTGTTAGTATTCCACACTACAAAATTGTAAAAGTACAGTATGTACGATAATTCCTGCTGCTATTGTCTTATAATAAATATCGGTATCGGCCAACACTCTGTGTCGTATCAGGAGTGAAAAAGAAACATAGCGACATCCACAGCAGTGGATTAGATTTTTGTGTATTTATTTTGTCAGCGTTTCTACACTTGGTAAAAAAAAACAAAAAACATTTGCATTTCGAAAGGTCCTTTTTAAAAAAAAAAATCTCTCTGTCTAGTTTGTTGTAATAGAAATACACAAGAAATAAGTCGCCGCGTATATTCCACTGGCAGTCGTGTGTTTGAAAAATAAGTTTTAGGACCGCTCCCAACTGTGTTCAACCAATCATAGTTCGACAACACAGCCCGCCCCTCGAAGAGGTTCCGGGTGGCTTAGAAAAGTCCCACCTAGCTCGGAGGAACTCTGAAAGGTTATCGAAGAACTAAATCTACCCGGGTAGTTTTTGGTGGAAACACAGGAGGAAGTTCCTGCGGTGGAATAGGGCCTATTTACAGACACGGGCAAAATATCAGGACCGCATCCAGTTAAGACCCAGGGCAGATTTAGCCTGCATTGGACCAGTGTGCTAATTGCATGTGTGTGTTAAAATGTTAAAGTTGAAGTACCAATGATTGTCACACACACACTAGGTGTGGCGAAATTATTCTCTGCATTTGACCCATCACCCTTGATCGCCCCCTGGGAGGTGAGGGGAGCAGTGAGCAGGAGCTGTGGCCGCGCCCGGGAATCATTTTTGGCGATTTAACCCCCAATTCCAACCCTTGATGGAGAGTGCCAAGCAGGGAGGTAATGGGTCCCATTTTTATAGTCATTGGTATGACTCGGCCGGGGTTTGAACTCACAACCTACCGATCTCAGGGCGGACACTCCTAACCACAAGGCCAATGAGTAGTAGTTGCAAGGCTACCTTGGATGCAACTACCATCAGTAGGGCACAATAACACACACATGCATTGGCACGTGCACGCACGCACGCACGCACGCACGCACACACACACACATCAGGAGGGACGTCTGCTGCACTTCTAAGAGGAATGCAGAGACCCCGAGACACTCTTTGTGGCAAATTATTAATAATTAATGGCGGAGATTCACACACAGCTTTTGATGTAGGCGCCTCGTAAAGAGGGGGTATGATAGCTTCTCCGGCCGTCACTGAGTTGAGAAAAGCTAATTTTTTTAAAGCTATCTGCGGGGGTCAGAAGACGAGGACATACATTTTTTTTCTGCTGATGAGTACCTCTGGGCATCCCGGATTCATGGACACTTCCCCCTTCATACAGCTTTGTCCCGCTCGCTTAGGCTCACACATGTAGATTTGAAGTAAAAATGCATGGCTAATCAGAGTAATCGCTCGCCGGCGTCCTCGTGCTCTGTGGGGTATAGCTGACCCTTGACATGCCGTCCAAACATGGATTATCCCCCGAGGACCCCATCTCTTCAATCGACTGCCTTTTGCCCCCAGCCTCACCTCAGCCTTGCAATTCCAGAACATGCCTGTTATTAGAAGGGAGTGGTGGACACTTGTTTGCTTTCATCAGAAACAAAAGGAAGAAGGGAGAGGCCATCAGTGGCGGCAATGTGAGGTCAAAGGTCAAAAAGGAAAAGCAACTGATTCTGTAGCAGTGGGCACTTCTGGTGTCGTAGCTTTTGTGTTGGATTTTAATATCTTTTTTCTGTATTTGACATGACTAACATGTCAGGGTATTTCAAATGCTGCATAATAATAATTAGGATAATTACGCTCTGATTCGATGGGCTGACTCCTTTCTTTCGCTATCAGGAGGTTGAGGCAACCAGCGGCTAAGAGCCTATTATTTGCCATGGTTACAGTTAGAAATCAGTGCGAAGTGAGGGCTACATTTATTATCACTATCAGTATTTCATTTTACATTTAACAAAAGTATAAATAATATGATGTAATATAAACATATATGTGTTTTTGTCATAATTTTTTGTTTTATTAATTGCAATAGACATTATGTTGTTGTATGTAGTATATGTACTGTATATGTATGTTGGTGTATGATTTTTTGTCTATTATTTATTTAGTTTTATATAAAAAATTCGTTTTTGTAAAATTTTCATCATATTGATTTAAATGTATTTTTATAGAAGCAATTTTAGTATATTTAGGACCTGATCTGCTCAAGGTTTGCATGTATTAAAACATGTGGAATGCTTATCTTAAATAAACAGAGAAGAGATAGTGCTGCAAGGGATTCTGGGTATTTGTTCTGTTGTGTTTATGTTGTGTTACGGTACGGATGTTCTCCCGAAATGTGTTTGTCATTCTTGTTTGGTGTGGGTTCACAGTGTGGCGCATATTTGTAACTGTGTTAAAGTTGTTTATACAGATACCCTCAGTGTGACCTGTATGGCTGTTGACCAAGTATGCCTTGCATTCATTAGTGTGTGTGTGTGAAAAGCCGTAGATATGATGTGACTGGGCCGGCACGCAAAGGCAGTGCCTTTAAGGTTTATTGGCGCTCTGTACTTCCCCCTACGTCCGTGTACTCAGCGGCGTTTTAAATAAATGTAACTTTTTGAAACCGATACCGATAATTTTGAAACCGATACGATAATATCCAATATAACATTTTAAAGCATTTATCGGCCAATAATATCGGCAGTCCGATATTATCGGACATCTCTAAATGTGCCACTTTTTTTTAAAGGCATTTGTATTAGAAATAAACTGAAACAATCACAAAAATCAGATGTATATAAGTATTCACAGCCTTTGTCATGGCATTTTTTTTTTTTTTTAAACAAATTTGAAAAACATTTTTTACATTGTCATTATGGGGTACAGTCTGTAGAATTTTGAGGACTAAAATTAACTTATTCTATTTTGGAAAAAGGCTGTAATATAACATGTGGAAAAATTAAAGCGCTGGGATTACTTTTAGAATGCGCTGTACATGCAGAATATATGCTGATTATCAGAACTCCCACAAAAATTTAGCACTTGCAATTTGATTGATCAAGACTGAAACTGTTTGGTAGCCACTAGTTTTGTGTCTATATTTAGCAGACCTGAAATCTCGGTGCAAATTGGCACAGTTACTCACAAATGGTTGTGAAAAGGCAGGCAATTGCGCTGCGATGACAGACCATGGAGAGAGAATTTCTCCATCCGTTTATACATATTTGGACTGCCAGAGTTAAAAATATTAGACATATCGTGTCTGATCTACTAAGATCCAAACAACGTAGTGGTTGTAAACTATACATGTGTGTACTATTATTGGGCGTGTTGTGGATGATCCACTGTGGATTTTTTTAGTTTTGTTTGTTTGTTTTGCTGCAGCTGTTACATATACTGTAATATTGTACATTGTAATTGGGATTTGTTATGTATTGTATGTATTATATAAAAATATAATAATATATCAGTATGTATTATAAACTGTATCTATAATATGTGAATATTATATATATTGTGTATATTATATAAAATATAATATAATAATATATCAGTATATTTTATATACTGTATATATATTATGTAAATATTTCATATGTTTATTTTATATTGCTACTGCTACTGGTACATTTTTAGTCAATACCTGCATTATCCTTTCCAGCCTTACCCTTTCCATCCTTTGAAACTGAGCTACTGTGTGAAACTATTTCCCTTGTGGATCATTAAAGTTTGTCTAAGTCTACACTGTAAAAAAAAAAAAAATTCTATTTTTATGGTTAATTTACTCTAAATTTCTACTGTAATTTTTTCAATTTTTTTTAAAATAGTTTATAAAACTGTAGAATTGAAGACATTATCTGTAAATAAACAATCCGCCTGTTATTTTAAGTAATATGCCAGTAATGACAAACTACGTACATTTCTATTTTTTTTACAGAAAAATACCAAATTAATTATACATAGCATTTTCTGTTTTCTTAAATTACTTTCAAATTCATGTAAAATTACAGTAATTATCTTTCATTAAATATGTAGCTTGTTATATAAAAGTCTGTCCATACTAACAATCTAACTAGAATAAAGGTATTTTTCTGCAGAACTGTTTGCATCGTCACTTTATTAAAGGTGGTTGATCTTAACAATTCAGAAAAAATCTGTAAAATAATGGTATTTTTCTGTGGAACTGCCAGCATTGTCACTTCATTAAAGGTGTTTGATCGTAATAATTTGGAAAAACTCTGTAAAATAAAGGTATTTTTCTGCAGAACTGTTTGCATCGTCACTTTATTAAAGGTGGTTGATCTTAATAATTTAGTAAAAATATGTAAAATTACGATATTTTTTCGCAAAACGTTTCATGAAAACTTCTGTAAATATAATGTTTTTGATCATTATTTGGTTTACAATGTTTTACTTTAATTTTATGGTTTTCGTTTGGCAGCCGTAGCTGCCAGTAGATGACCGTTTTTTAAAGCATTTTTTTTTACAGTGTAAGTACAATTGCAGAAGCGGCCCTACTGAAATGAGGATGTTGCTTGTATACTGGCTGTCACCATGGAGACACTCCAGATGTATGGCATATTATGGTCCTACCTGTGGCGTTTAGTCATGTTGACATGCAGCACACTAATATAATATGCACCACCTTTTCTAGGCTATTTTGAAGCACAATCTAGACAACAGAACCTACTTTTAACACACTGAGGGTGCACTGAGGGAGGCGCTCGGGTGTTGTGATGGTGTGCTTGGAAGGATCCAGATGCAAGCAAATCCATATAGCAAGGCATTTTTTTTTATATAGGAGATATATTATTATAATAAACCACCTATATGAAAAAAAATGGACACCGTTAAAAATACACCAGCAGACACCAACATGAATCAATTGAATTAGTTTTAATCAGTCACCCACCCAGCAGCTATAAAATGATAAAATGTCATTGCTGAATAGAAGTAAGAAGTCCAACTTTTAAAGGCAGAAAGGAGAAAGTCCACAGTCCAGACAAACACATCAGTTTGAATCCGACTGATATGATGTGAGCTGACACTCGATAGCGTCACATGACTTGCTTGTTGCGCTTAAACAAAGTGAGGAGAAGACACTTGACAGGGTTATAAGCGTCCTTTCATATTTTAGCTGACAGTAAAACACCGCATTGACTGGATCAACTGGTCAAGCAGAAAAGAGAATCATTTGAAAATCAATAAACGAATGAAACATGGATTTAGAAGGCCCGTGCAAAAACTTCATTATTTAAAATACAAAAATAGTTCTGAAAGGGAATTTCTTTTAAATTTCTTAATATAATTACAAAATTTGGCATCACAGTGGAACAGTGGTTAGTGCTCAAGCCTCACAGCGAGAAGGTCCTAGATTTGATTCCCGGGCTCGCTGTATTTTTGTGTGGAGTTTGCATGTTCTCCCCGTGACTGCGTGGGTTCTCTCCGGGGACTCCAACCTCCTCCCACCTCCAAAGACAGGTTTATTGGCAACACTAAATTGGCCCTAGTGTGTGAATGTGAGTGTGAATGTTGTCTGTCTATCTGTGTTGGCCCTGCAATTAGGTGGCGACTTGTCCAGGGTGTACCCTGACTTCAGCCCGAGTGCAGCTGGGACCCCGAAGGGGACAAGTGATAGAAAATGGATTAATGGATGGAATTACAAAATGTAACTTTTATTTTTTTTTAAAAAGGTAAAAGAGTTTGCACAGTCAAAATATATTGCATTACTAATCTGTGTTCATGATTTTTGTGATTAATCACATGAGTTAACTTGTTAATTTTGACAGTCCTTATGTACATATTTATATATATATATATATATATATGTACATATTTATATATATATATATATATATATATATATATATATATATATATATATATATATATATATATATATATATATATATATATATATATATATATATATATATATATATATATATATATTAAGGCTGACAAAGTTAACTATCAATAACGGCACACATTTTTTTAACGGCCGATTAACGCACACGTGTCCTTTTTGACTCTCGGGTCGTGCCGTAGCGGGGAGACCTTGGCTGCAGTTCACTTGGTACTGATGAGCCACAAGCGAGCAGAAATGGACAAAGCAAAGGCTACCCTCTGGAAATATCAAGTTCAAAGTCATGGCAAGTTTATCTCCTGACAAGACAGGACAATTTTTCGCCGTGAGAAGAGACATCTCTGCAGCAAACACCTGCTGCGTGCATCGAAAGAGGTGGGTAGTTCTTCACTTCCCTGTTCAGATTACGATTAACGTGCTGTGATAACATAACATTTAGATTGTTACTGTGACTGATTTAGTAAGTAAGATGACATAAAAGCTCAACAAAAATGAAAGGATGTCGAAAGGAAACTTTTTTTCATTGTCGATCAAGACATCAGAACATGTCAAGACACTTTTTTCAAACCAATCATCATACTTGCCAACCTTGAGACCCCCGAATTCGGGAGATGGGGGGGGTTTGGTGGTAGCGGGGGTGTATGTTTTAGCGTCCCGGAATAGTTAGTGCTGCAAGGGGTTGTGGATATTTGTTCTGTTGTGTTTATGTTGTGTTACGGTGCAGATGTTCTCCCGCAATGTGTTTGTCATTCTTGTTTGGTGTGGGTTCACAGTGTGGCGCATATTTGTAACAGTGTTAAAGTTGTTTATAGGGCCACCCTCAGTGTGACCTGTATGGCTGTTGACCAACTATGCCTTGCATTCACTTATGTTTGTGTACAAGCCGCATATATTATGTGACTGGGCCGGCACGCTGTTTGTATGGAGGAAAAGCGGACGTGACGACAGGTTGTAGAGTACGCTAAAGGCACGCCCCCAATATTGTTGTCCGGGTGGAAATCAGGAGAATGGTTGCCCCGGGAGATTTTCGGAAGGGGCACTGAAATTCGGGAGTCTCCCGGGAAAATCGGGAGGGTTGGCAAGTATGCCAATCACACACTTTTACGGCTTTAAAATTAAAGCGCTA
Organism: Entelurus aequoreus; assembly: GCF_033978785.1. Classification (NCBI taxonomy): domain Eukaryota; kingdom Metazoa; phylum Chordata; class Actinopteri; order Syngnathiformes; family Syngnathidae; genus Entelurus; species Entelurus aequoreus. The sequence goes on along the minus strand of NC_084732.1, from coordinate 32,556,909 downwards.
CGCTAACTACATTCCGGGTTTGCCCTTAATGTATTGTGGCGGTGCACACACCAAACAAAATAAAGTGATATAATGTTATGCAGCATCCAGAAGAAAACAAACAAAACAAAGTCTGACGCTCTTTTTAGCGTTTATTGCCAATTGTATGCTAACAACGGGCCCAGTTCCAACAAGTATTTCCTCTGTGCACACAGGTCTGCCTCCATGCTTCACTTCGAGACACACAACACTTGTTCATTTTCCACCGACACGGTGTGTTCACAGACCATGGGAAAAATGACCATCATAACACACTAACATACATGTAAAGGAGATTTTGGTCTACATTCCAAACTTGTGACCTCAAAAGGACGGCACAAGGCAACTGATTTAGGTCCTCAATCTCCTCGGGTTGTCCGGCCAATACAATGAGTCGACGTCAGCTTCTCTCTTGTCACTCTTTATTAAAGGAGATGTTTGTTGATGAAGAGGTTTGTGATGCTCAAGATGTTTATGTTGATAAAGTTTTATGCTGATGAAGTTTACTGACAAAGGTAACTTACAGTCAAAGGAACACTGCTGGCATGTCCGCAAGAGTGTCCAGAGAAAGAAAATTGAGGAGAAAACATGATTGTCCTTCATTCACTGAGGAGGAGCGACTGACTAAATGAGGAAGTAACAAAGTTGAGTGGGACATATGACTATTATGGGATGTTAATGCGTTCAGGTTCTCGAGGAACATATTAAACTGAAACATTTTGAACAATACACATTTCCACCAGCAGGTAGTTACAGTATGAATGGCTATATATAGTGTATTATTTTCCCACTATTGAGTAATAATGCACTGAAAATTTGGCTGGAAAAAGACGTACTTTGATCACGGGAACCGTGCTCCCAAAACATATACCGTATTTTCCGGACCATAGGGCGCACCGGATTATAAGGCGCACTGCCGATGAGCGGGTCTAGTCAGGTCTATTTTCATACAAAAGGCGCACCGGATTATAAGGCGCATTAAAGGGGTCATATCATGATTTTTTTCTAAATGTAAAACACTTCCTTGTGGTCTACATAACATGTAATGGTGGTTCTTTGGTCGAAATGTTGCATAGATTATGTTTTACGGATCATCTTCAAGTCTTCTTCTGACCGTCGCTTCAGGATGCGCCATTTTGTGGGTGGTCTTATTTACGTGGCTCCACTTCGGCAGCGTCTTCTCCCTGTCATCTTTGTTGTAGCGGTGTCGCGTGCAAGGACGGGAGTGGAAGAAGTTGTCAGAAGATGGAGCTAACTGTTTTAATGACATTCAGACTTTACTTAAATCAATAACGGAGCAGCATCTTCTCATCCGTGGCTCACTAGTGCAATAACAAGGCCAAAAATGTGTCCCGTGAAAAATCGTCCGACCGGAATTTTGTAATACCTAAAATTCCGTTATTATTATGTAAACCCACTACACCGGTAGTTTTTAGCGCTTCCATGGCGAGTCGACTGACAGATGTAAGTTAGACCTTTATGCTACTTTATATTAGAAATGGAAACAGCGGATGATGAATGTCCCATAACAAGAGGATAGAGAAAAAGAAGAAGCTTATCGACTACAGTGTCGGCACAGACTACAAAGGCAGACACGTGCACAATTTCAGGACTTATGCAGATCCCAAATACACATCAGCAGGTACCCAAAGGTGAGAAAAGTTGGTTTTGCATAGATTTTGAAACAAAATGCCCGATAAAATGTCTGCTAATAGGCGCCATTTTGAGGTCTTTATACACACACCATACTAATACTCGTATGTTGAAGAGTACGTGTGACTATGTAGCCGTAATGCGCCGACAATCCATCAAGTGGTGCGGCTTCATAGCTTTTTGAGCGCCGTGTGTAATGTTCTGTATTCTCAATGGAACATTCAACGTTTTGGTGTTGTTTACTGGCGTCCTATTGCAGTCTAGACGTATTTCTTATGTGTGACTGCCATCTACTGGTCACACTTATTATTAATGTTTTACTAATTACTTTTCTGCACACTCTTGGCATTCTCTCGATCAGCTTCAAGAGGTAGTCACCTGAAATGGTTTTCACTTCACGGGTGTGCTTGAGGCTCATCGAGAGAATGCCAAGAGTGTGCAAAGCAGTAATCAGAGCAAAGGGTGGCTATTTTGAAGAAACTAGAATATAAAACATGTTTTCAGTTATTTCACCTTTTTTTGTTAAGTACATAACTCCACATGTGTTCATTCATAGTTTTGATGCCTTCAGTGACAATCTACAATGTAAATAGTCATGAAAATAAAGAAAACGCATTGAATGAGGAGAAGGTGACTGAAGATTCCGACAGCAGAAGAAAAACCAATCATCCTGTCCAGGAACAAAAAGTTCTTCTAATGTATATATGATATGATCAAGGTTGTGATTCGATTTTAGCAGACTTTTACTGGAAAATAAATCGATAAGAAATAATTTAAGGAAATACTGCAATGAAATTAAAGCAATGTGAATCCCAAATAAGAAAACTAAAATAGCAAAGGTCTGAGTCAGTGCCAAAGTATTATGCTACATCTGTGTGCATAATAAATTTGCAATCTTGTAAAAAATGTATAACATCAGCAAAAAGCAAACGTCTTGGCGAGCAATCAGATATTTGTAAGTAGAGATGTGCCATCCATGCTGGCAAGTTACTGCCTTCTAAAAAAACACACTCAAGGAGCAATAGGTTAGTCCTGGACTTATTATAATGATGTTTGTCCGATTAAAACAACAAGAAAAATGAACAAACAAAATACCTATATTTGCACCGAACATTGTGAGCTCTTAAAGTGTGTTTTGGGGTCCATTTTTGTCACTTTATGGAGGGGGATACATCCAAACTGTGATAGTAATGACTTGTTCTGTGCAAGTATGTCATTAAGACAACAAAAAGGTTGTTGTGTACTCATTTATTTGTGACGCTCTTTTCCTCCTTTTCCTCGCTTGCTTATCAGGATGTCAGCGGCTGTGGAGGTAATGAGGATCGGTGTTGTTTTAAACATGAAATGGTGATGGAGAGACGGAGATGCAAGGGATGGAGATCAATAAGAACCATTACCTCTTCTCTCTAATGATGCAGCCGTCCTCCCCTCCTCTCCCTCCTCAACCCTTGTCTCAGCCCATTTCTACCCACTATCCGATATCGGAAGGGAGGGGGTTATGAATTATCGAATCCCAAGGGCGATGTGCCTCGCCGCCAATTACCCGGTGAAAAATGACCCTTTCCTGGGGTGTGTACGTGTAAGTTAGGATGTGTGTGTGTGTGTGTCTGGTGGGTGGGGAGGTGGACCAGCTGGTCTACTGATGGACAGCAACAACACTATATTCTTGCACACATGTATATACTTATATAATAATTGTTCCCTGTTAGATCAATTACATCACATTTCACGCATTAATAACTTTTTAGTGTGATATTTAATTTTCAGCCCCGGTCGTATTCATTTTGTGTCATGGCTTCTTCAGCTCGATCACACTGCCCAACAGTGAAGTAATGACAAAGGAGTAGGATGTCCTTATTGGAAGTCTGAGAGGAAGATACAGTACATATAATATCATATTTCTTACCATGTGAAATAAAATGAGTCAGTTCCAGGGTCAAACATTGGCCATAATGTGGGCCAATAGTGGCCCAAGTACTGAGGCACAATGGTGTAATCCCTCCCAAAAAGGCTACCTTTAAACAACAATGGCCGACCACCTGTGTGACTTGCAGCATTGGTTCTTCGATGATAATAATGATGATTATTTCATGCTCTTTTGTCATAAAGAATTCTGGATTTTATGTCCAACCAACAGACTGAAGACTGAAATTTCATAACTCTTCAGGGACCGTACAGAGTATGTTTTAGTGAGTCGCATCCTGGACCTTTAAAATACACACATCATTGCCAGCATACACATGCTAGTACAAGCTGGTGATTTTTTTAGTATGTTAAATCATTTGAACAATACAATTTATTTGCAGTACTACTTGTCACGGCGCGGACTCGAACCCGCTTTTCATCGGCAGCAAGTTCTACCAGCACCTAAATTGGCAGCATGCCAGGACACGCCCCTGCGCGCGCTGGGCACTTCACGCCAGGCAATCAGCAATCCACGCACCTGGCACTAATCCAGACAAGCAGCATAAAGACCAGCGGACCCATGGAGCCTACACCAGAACCAACGTTCCCTCTAAGGTGCGCGCCTGCGCAATTGCGCACTGCTCAAGCGTCCTCTGCGCACAGCAAATATATGCCGCGCACCAAATCAAACCCATCTGAATTCTAAACAAAATAAACACATTTATTCTGTGTAATTTTGCAATGCAACTCTGAGTGACAGTGACAACAAGCGGCCCTAACAGTGTCCGTCAACACCGTTCAATTGAACACCGTTCAATTATTGTAACGTCTATCGAGATGCTCCGAGGACAGGAATTATATCGATCACTTTATTGAGCAAAACTGTTTATATTCGGCCCTAATCACACCAAAAACATGAGTAAAAAACTTCTATATCGAAAAACTAGTCATTTTCTGCCGTACAAACCAGGCCCAAACCAAATTGTCATCTGTCACCAACACGCATACCACTAAGCCACTGGTGCGTTTATGGCCACACAAAAAGTCGGACAATTCAAACACCACACAAAGTTACACTATGACTCCTCAGTCATACGCTGTGTTGGGTTAGTTACTGAAAACCAGTAATGAGTTATAGTTACTAGTTACTTCATTTCAAAAGTAACTTGGTTACTAACTCAGTTACTTACACCAAAAAGTAATGCGTTACTTTGAAAAGTTACTATTTAGTTACTTCTTTTTTTTTCTTTTCTTTTTTAAAAGCTCCCATTAATGCCCTTTAGCCTTCATTTCAGTACTGTTATTGCACTGGACAGGTGACCATTTGGCCCTCGCCAAAGACCTGTCGGGTCTTGTCTAGCGCCTCTTCTCAGCCACAAAGTTTTCTCTTGTGGTGAGGCCTGCTCCTGATGTTTTCTGATTTCATCATCAGACAGGGCAGGTAGGAGTTCTGTCTGGCAGGCAGTGGCAGTCATGATAATTCCAGTCTTGTCATAGCCAGCAGTCTGCTTAGCTACGGAGTCAGCAAAGTTGTTACCATCAGTTACTGTCCCTTTTTCCTTACTGTGTCCCTTGCACTTGACAATAGCTATCCTTTTAGGTAGGAGCAGCGCTGTTTCCAGTGCTTCCATTTCTGTCTTGTATTTAATCGGATGTCCTTCAGCAGTCAGGAAGCCATTTCTCTTCCATTTAAGAAGGTCAATGACAGCTGACATGAAGGCATAAGCCGAGTCTGTAAAGATAGTCACTTCGTAGTCTTTTCCTTCCGGTACACAGAGGTGCCAGTTTTTGGAACAGGCAAAATAGGTGTGTTCCACTCAGAGGTGGAGGGTTCCAATACTCTAGATTGTTTAAGGCCCGAGATGGTCTCTGTAATGCCATCTATGGCTTGTTGTTTTTATGGGTATTGTCTGACATGTACCACACTACTGGTGTCAATTTTGACAGAGACAGGGGTCGCATTGACAGCAAAACCAACATCCGTGGGACCTTGAGACCAAACGGTCAGTGGGAGGGTGTTTAACATGTCAGCAGCTTCAGGATGGTCTGTTCGTTCTTGCCCATGCTCTCGAGCGACCTGAAGATGTTGTAGAACCCCGAGGTCAGCAGTCTGAGAGCAGGAAATACGAAACATATCAACTGAGTCAGAATGTTGTAAGTGTGGTATTTGGGTGTCTACCCAATCAGTGGCAGATACTCCCTGTTTTGCCATTGGACCCAAGTCCTTGGCTTGGTAGGCGGGACAAAGAGCAAGAGAACAATGTGGGACTGCCGTAGCGTCCATTTTATACAATTTTTTCTGTTGCTACATCAATTTGTAAATTAAGGAGGTGTTTCCTTGCTGCTCTGTCCTCAGCCTTATCATTTTCATCTTGCTTAGTCCAATTCTGCATGTGGTGGATAAGGTGCCTCTCCCAGGTAGCACCGTCAGCTCCTGGTATATCAGGATTAGCATCCATCCTTTTTTTCACCACAGTTGGCATTGCGTCAAGTACGGCTCGTCTAAAAAACTGTCGGTGTTCCCCTTCTTTACTGGGGTGCACACCTGTAGCACGTGACCATTGCTCTTTAGCTTGGTTTATGAATACATAAGGTGACTCACCATCTTTCCACTGATAAGTGGGTGTGGCATTTTGACACGAAAGAGGAAAGAGACTGCGCATAGCAGTAGCTATGTCGTGAATGTATGGTGTTATCGGCAAGGTCTGAGGTTCAGCCATTAATCCTGCTTGTTGTTCCATATTTTGGCCATCTTGCGTGGAAACACAACGATACAAAATGCCTCTAAAGTCTGCTACGGAGAGGGTGTACCCTGCTGTTAGTATGTCTAACGTGTTAAGCCAAAGACTCCCACCTTCAGACACAGGTGGGAGTTTGTCAACAATGGCCTGCATGTCTGCAACAGCAAAAGGCTTATATTGAAATCTTCCGCTATTATCAGGAAAAAGTGGATATGCGTGTCCCTCCAGCTTTTTTGAGCGTGTGTTGTATGCATGTGGTTCATGTGGGTGTTGGTCAATGTAGCCTTCCATTGAGCCATTAACAGTTACAGGAGACCACAAAGTCTGGCTCTGTTGTGTGTTGTTCAAGAATGTCTGATGTGCACGTGAGAGGCTGTCATCTACTGGGGGAGGGCATTTGTTTATGGCAACAAAATGGTCTGGCGTGTAAAGTGAGTTTGGCGTTGACCCATGCATTATCTGCTGTCTAGTAAGATTAGGCATATTCGGGAGGTTTTCCGCTGGGTGGCTGTTATTTTGGGGCTTAGGCACCAGAGGTGATTTACACTCAGGAGACAGCGTCAGTTTTGGGGGAGGGTTCAGTTTTAGAGGGGCTGTGTGAACACCGCCCTCAATTGTCACAGGAGTAGGGGGTGGACCAGAGAGCTTTGTTTCTGTTTCGACCACCAGGGCTCCTCCTGTGACTGTCAAAAGTGGGTATAAAGACGCCTCCGGCTTTACGTCATAGGGCGGTGGCTTAGTCAAAGTCTGGGCGGGTTGTTTGAATTGTCTTGCGCATGCGCGACAGGTGAAAGACCAGTCGGTCCATTTCTTCATGTTTATCTCAATTGTTTTCAGTTCTTTAGCAGCTTTTCTTTTTTCCATGTAACTCCTGCTTACTCGAATTCCCTCTAGCTTCCTTTTCTCGTTCGTCAAATGCTTAAATTCTCGAGCACATAAGTTCTGTAAGCCTTCTTTTAACCCGTTAGGTTCCTCGCCCTGTGCTCGAGTCATCTCCTTAACTACTTTACTTCGTTCCTTTTTGTCTCTCCCCGCGGACTCCATTGTTACCAAAAGCACATTCAATTGATCATTAAACGATAACCATTCATCACATTTTCCCCAGCCGTCATCACATTCTTGTCTGTCACACTCCTTGGCCATTGTGTCTATTTTTCCTTAATTTTAGCGCACCTTTCAGGGCCGCCTGGACCTCGCAACCAGGGAATCTTTATTGTATTTATTACAAATGGCCTCCAGCCGTGGAATTTATCATATGGTACAGAAGGGCCTCCTCCCGTACGATCCTTAATTTTAGCGCACAAGATAATGTCGCATGGAACTCGCAACCAGGGAGTATTTATTGTACTTTATTACAAATGGCTTCCAACCCATTCATTAGTTTCAGTGCACATAAAGATGTCACAGGGATCTTACAACCAGGGAGTATTTACTGTACCATATGAAGGGCATCCAACCCGTTACTCTTTTAGGCGGCGACCAACTACCCAGGGTGAGCCACACCCAACTATTAGTTCACTCGTCAATGAAACTGCCCGTCACGGTAATCGAGACACAATGACGTGAGTTGACCACTTATTTACAATTTTAATGCAATGGCAGGCTCGGCAAAAATGCAATCAATCCATCAAAATCACCAATCTGTGTCTGGGGTACAAAGCAGTGTTTAACTTACAGAGTTCTGGGCAGACTCCTAATGCAGATTTTATCTAAAAAGAAAGGTTCTGCTTACCTTGAATTATGTTTTAGCCATGTGAGTCTGTCCAGAAGATTGCAAGAGAAGGTCCAATTGTCAGCGTGTCATCTCGGACGAAGCCCCCAAATTGTTGCGTTTGACCAGATGTTCCTCCAAGTGGGATGTAAAATGCTGGTCAGTCCCAAGTTCCTTAGATGACATATAAACTGAACTCAAAAGTACCACCAAGGACAGAATATGTATTTTGTAATTTATTTGAGAATAGAGACCAGCCTCGAACAACACATATAAATGCGGAGCCCAAGTTGATCTGACAAAATCTCGGAAAACACTCTCTTCTTCAATATCCCCCCAAACCCCCCGCCCTCACTTGTCTCACCTCAAACACATGCTCATTGTGCTTCTTATCTAGAGTCGGCCTGAAGGGAAGCAAGGAGGATTCCTTCTCTCTGCCTTCCACCCCAAGGCCATCCCCAGTGCAAGCACTTTGTCATGAGATGATTAGAGAAGCAAAGAGTACAATATGGAACATTAGCTATATGTAATATGACTATGAAAATTAATAAGTAACACAAAATATGGATATATGAAGATATGTATATATATCCTTCACTAGTGATGCGTTCAATGACATTAAGGAACGGTTCATTATCAGGGTGTCATCCTCACCCTCGCTTCCATTGCTAATCAACTCTTCAAAAAAACATGTTTCGTTTACCGTCAACACTCAAATCGCATGTCTTTTTAGTAGTATTTTGCAGTCGCGTCACAAACACACAATGGAGTTATTGTTGGTCTATATTGTATATTTTTCCTGTCCATTTATCCGCTTGTGTGTGGGAAGGAGCTACTGTACAGTAGGTGCTGATATTCAGCTCTTATTGAATTACACTGATGGAACATCAATTACAGACCTTGGTGCCAGAGAAAAAGCTTTAACTAAGCTCCTCATATCACATTACAGCCTGCTTGGCTCTGATGGCTGCCCTAAATAAAATCACATATCGAGTGTTTTGCTGCATTGTTCTAGTCTAGTTGCTTCACCACAAGTGTAAAGAAACCATGATGGATGGTGTTGCTGCATGGACAGGATTCATATTGTACACTAGCTAGCGCCTTAGATGTAACGCAATATAGACCAGAAAGTGCAGACATACACCTCCTAATAGTAAAAAAAAAAAGTAAAATCTAAACAGTAATCCGGATCGCCCCCAAAATCTAATCACTTGTTCCTCGTCCCGTTTCTGACATTTCCTGAAAGTTTCCTCCAAATATGCCCATACCTTTATGAGTTATTAATTGCGTATTTAAATAAACAAAGTGAAGCCACTTGTCAATTGTCACCTGTCTCTGTGGGAGGAGGTGGGGCTACAAGGCCCCCCCCCACACACACACACACACGCATGCACGCACGCACACACACACACACACACACACACACACACACACACTCACGCACACATAGAAAAAATAACGCACGCACACACACACACACACTCACGCACACATAGAAAAAATGAGGTGCAGGTTTTATTTCAAATGTATATTTAATATTTTGGCCACTTTTACATTACACACAAATTGAACAGTAACACCGTCTGTGACTATCGCAAAATAAACAATGTACTTTAATCAATTATTTTTTGGCGTACTACTAGACGGAGCCTGCATACCACAGTTTGAGAATCACTGCTCTAAATCTTTACTCTTTAAACTGTGTATAATTTTCTCAGATCATACAGTCATAGACCAGATCATAGAGTACAGTTAAAGGCCTACTGAAATGATTTTTTTTATTTAAACGGGGATAGCAGATCCATTCTATGTGTCATACTTGATAATTTCGCGATATTGCCATATTTTTGCTGAAAGGATTTAGTAGAGAACAACGACGATAAAGTTCGCAACTTTTGGTCGCTGATAAAAAAAAGCCATGCCTATATCGGAAGTAGTGTGACGTCACAGGGGATAGGGCTGCTCACATTTCCCTATTGTTTACAATGCAGCGAGAGAGATTCGGACCGAGAAAGCGACGATTACCCCATTAATTTGAGCGAGGATGAAAGATTCGTGGATGAGGAATGTTAGAGTGAAGGACTAGAGTGCAGTGCAGGACGTATCTTTTTTCGCTCTGACCGTAACTTAGGTACAAGGGTTCATTGGATTCCACACTTTCTTCTTTTTCTATTGTGGCTCACGGATTAGTATTTTAAACCACCTCGGATACTATATCCTCTTGAAAATGAGAGTCGAGAACGCGAAATGGACATTCACAGTGACTTTTATCTCCACGACAATACATCGGTGAAGCTCTTCAGCTACGGAGCTAACGTGATAGCATCGTGCTCAAATGCAGGTAGAAACAAAATAAATAAACCCCTGACTGGAAGGATAGACAAAAGATCAACAATACTATTAAACCGTGGACATGTAAATACACGGTTAATAATTTCCAGCTTGTCCAAGCTTAACAATGCTGTTGCTAACAACGCCATTGAAGCTAACTTAGCTACGGAGCGGCAGCGGGCGTTGTAGCTTTCGACGACACCCCGGCCGCCATCAGAGTCGTCAAAAAACATATATTTCCCCAAAGTTACGTACGTGACATGCACATAGCGACACGCACGCACGGGCAAGCGATCAAATGTTTGGAAGCCAAAGCTGTACTCACGGTAGCGCGTCTGCTATCCAACTCAAAGTCCTCCTGGTTGTGTTGCTGTAGTCCGCCGCTAATACACCGATCGCACCTACAGCTTTCTTCTTTGTTGTCTTCATTGTTCATTAAACAAATTGCAAAAGATTCACCAACACAGATGTCCAGAATACTGTGGAATTTTTCGATGAAAACAGAGCTTTTTGTATGGTGACACATTGGGTACCAATACTTCCGTTGCCGCCGTGACTACACGTGCATACGTCCTCATACATAGACGTTTTCAACCGGAAGTGTGGCGGGAAATTTAAAATTGCACTTTATAAGTTAACCCGGCCGTATTGACATGTGTTGCAATGTTAAGATTTCATCATTGATTTATAAACTATCAGACTGCGTGGTCGGTAGGAGTGGGTTTCAGTAGGCCTTTAAATATTAAATACACTTAAGGACACTTTTGACATGTTGCACTATTTTATTGTATCCCACTGTACCACCTGTTGCTATTATTGTTTATTGTGTTATTGTTATTTATTTGTGGTGTAACAGCAGAAGAGTACCAGTGATGGCAAATACTACATAGCTAAAGATGGTAATGATAGCCATAGATCTAGAAATGGAACTTGTAGAAAAGCTGTAGACTTTTAATCAGTGATCTAACTAAACAGGGGTGTAAAAAAAAAAAAAATGTTTCAAATGAATCGCAATTCTTATTTGTAACAATTCTTCAGTGATTGAAAAATCTATCTATTTGTTCTGTCCAGCCACTCAGGCAAATGGTATTATTGATGTAGATGCCCACAGATTTATTTTGGAAAAAAGAAGCGTTGGATACTTCTCGTGTTGCCTTGTACGTATTTGACTTTATTAAATGTGTGGGTATAATTTTATTAAACAAAACAAGTTTTCTTTTAATTGATAGATCAATTTATCAGAGCTGTTTATCTATATTTTTTTTATTTAACGAGTATATTTCATATTTTTGGCCACTGTAACATTACACACAGTTTGAACATTAACACTGTGTGAATATCTGATTAAGGGATTCTTTGGTGTACCACTAGATGGAGCCTGTGTACCACTAATGGCCCACGTACCACAGTTTGAGAATCTCTGGTTTAGCATATATTGATTGACCGACATTATCCATCCATCCATTTTTCAACCGCTTGTCCCGTTCGGGGTCGTGGGGGTGCTGGAGTCTATCTCAGCTTCATTCGGGCGGAAGGTGGGGTACACCCTGGACAAGTCGCCACCTCATCGCAGGGCCAAAACAGATAGACAGACAACATTCACACACTAGGGCAAATTTATTATGTTTTAGTATATTTATTGTGCAAAATGTGTTGACCCTGCGATGAGGTGGCGACTTGTCCAGGGTGTACCCCGCCTTCTGCCCGAGTGCAGCTGGGATAGACTCCAGCCACCACCCCCGCAGGCCCAAGAGGGACAAACTGCAGAAAAGGGATGGATGGATGGTATTAAAGTGAACCCAGCATCTTTCAACTTGCCTGTATGCGGCCCTCGCTGAAAAAGCTTGAAGTTAAAGTTAAAGTACCCATGATTGTCACACACACACTAGGTGTGGCGAAATTATTCTCTGCATTTGACCCATCACCCTTGATCACCCCCTGGGAGGTGAGGGGAGCAGTGAGCAGCAGCGGTGGCCGCGCCCGGGAATCATTTTTGGTGATTTGGTGAACACCCCTGACTTGATTTAAAAGCAACTGCGTATGACTCCGCCCACATATTCTTCCACCACGTGCAAGTAACACTTTCCCTCTTTCTATTTGCACTGTCTTTATCGTTTATGGGAGTGGTATTGTAACCCTAAAAGTTAAACAGCGTAACACAGTTCGCCGTACAACAAAGACCACCTGTACCATTCCGTCTTTAGGCCTAAATCATTTGGTAGGATTTTTTATTTATTTATTTTTTTTACAAAAAATGCAGAAAAAAATCAATATAAATATGCAGGAATACGAGTTTGATCAAATAATAATATAACCTGTCATTATTCACTATGATTAAATGATTATAAATCATTTGACCCTTTGTCAGCGCTTATTATTCAATCTTATCATGAATTGATTAACGTGGACCCCGACTTAAACAAGTTGAAAAACTTATTCGGGTGTTACCATTTAGTGGTCATTTGTACGGAATATGTACTGTACTGTGCAATCTACTAATAAAAGTCTCAATCAATCAATCAATCAATCAATCCAATCTGTTCCATCAGTTCCACATTACTTTACTGAAAATCCCGTCCACGTTTTCACTTTTACCTTACCAAAGCACTTCAGTGGTTCACAGCACTGCAGGGTAGGATGTCCAATTCAGACTTTTTTAAAAATTAAATCTCAAATCATTTTATTATTATTATTATTATTATTATTTTATTATTATTATTTTTTTAATTATTGTTATTTTTGTTTAATCTTATTATTTATTTGTGTGTGGCGTCGCGCGGGTCTCGCTTCCTGTTGGGTGGGGTCCGTGCCCGTGTGGCCCGACCTTGCGCTGTGGGGTCTCTGTTGGCGACTTGATGTGGTGGCGGCGCGGCGCCCGTGTCTGGTCTGGATACTGTGTCTCGGTTGTTTGGGCGGTGGTGTGTTTGTGCGGGTTTGGGTTGGGGTGGTGGGGTCTTTTTGGGGGGGGGGGGGGGGGTGGGGGGTTTTGGTGTCTCTTGTTTGCGTGTTGGCGTTTGGGCTTGCTGGCGGGCTGGCGCTGGCTGGTATCTGTGATCCTGTTGGCGTGTGGTTGCCGGTCGCGGTTTTTTTTTTGATCGCTTTGATTTGATTGGGTGGTGCTGGCTGTCTGGGGGTGTTGTGGCTGCTGTTTCTGCTGCCGTTTGTTTGTGGTGTGGGCGCCCGTGGCTGCTGGGTCTGGTGCAGGGGGGGTGGCTGATGTTGTGACTGGTGGGAGCGCGCGCGCGTGGTGGTTGTCGGGGCTGACAAACTGTGTATATGTATGTGTATGTGTGTGTGTGTATGTATGTATGTATGTATATATATATGTGTATGTGTATGCATGTGTATGTGTGTGTATGTGTACATGTGTATGTTTATGTGTATGTATATATATATGTATGTATATTTCTGGGGGTACGTTCTGGGCCTGCCTGTCGGGTGGGGGTCGGCGCCTCAGGCTACTGCATCCGGACTGCGTGTCTGGAGCTCCTGAGTCCCGCCGTCCATCCCTTCCGGGTGCCCGTCTTGGTTGGGGCCTGCTGGGTCTGGTCCCTGCGTCTACTGTGGTGGCTTGGTGCTGCAGGGTATTCCGAGGTGCTGCGAGTCGGCCAGTTGTTGGGGTAGCGACCTTGTGTGTCAGCATGTCTGTGATCTTCTTTTAATTCTTTTTTTAATTTATTTATTTATTTGTTTTTTTTATAAATAGATTTAATTATTTATTTATTTATTTTTTCCTTTTTAAAAAAAAAAAATTTAAAAATATATTTTATTAATATTATTATTATTATTATTATGTATTTATTTATTTTATTTATTTATTTATTCCCCTACCTCAGGGGGGGGGGACTCGGCGGGGCGGTTGCTGGTTGTTCCATCTCCATCGTTGGGGTCCCTGCGGGTGGGGTGGGTGGTTACTGTGGCCCCGTGCTGGGTGGTCCTGTGGCGGCCGGCTTGGGTGGGGTGGCCGTGGGCTGGCCTCGCCGCGCTCTCCGGGGGTGGGGGGGGGGCTCGTGGGGGCCCTGTTGCCGGTGGGGCGGGGGCGGTCTTCCCGTCCGGTTGCGGGGGGTCTCCGGGCCCCTCGGGCGGGGCGTCCCGCCTTTCTGTCCGTGTGGGGTGTGGTCTCTCGCTGGCTTGGGGTCTGGCTGCCCCCTGTTTTTCTCGTGCCTTGTCCTCTGCCGGGTGCGTCTGTCTGCGGCCTGCTGCTGGCCCTTGTGGGCGGCACGGTGGGCCAGGCTCTGGGGTTCCTGTCGCTGTCCGGCTTGGCTGCGTGGGGGCGGTGGCCCCTGGTTCCCTGGGCACCACACCTACTGTTTGTGGGATGGGCTCTCGGGGAGGCTGGGGCCGTACTCTGGCTCCCGCACACTCTGGGAGTCAAGTGTATTGTACATGCAAATTCACATATACTCACACACATACATACAGACATACATAGGTACCTACGCTCCCACATACATATACAAATAAATACAGTACATATTTACACACTCAAAGTTCGTACATCCACACGCACATTCATTATACAAACATACTGTATACACATACTGTACATATACATTCACTGTAAAAACATACATATACACATACTGTACATATACATTCACTGTACAAACACACATACACATACTACACATACATTCACTGTACAAACACACACATACATATACTGTACATATACATTCACTGTACAAACACACATATACACATACTGTACATATACATTCACTGTTCAAACACACATACTGTATACACATACTGTACATATACATTCGCTGTACACACATATACACATACTGTACATATACATTCACTGTACAAGCACACATACACATACTGTACATATACAAGTACATATGCACACATACACTCATGCACATAATCACGTTTCATCAAACATATATTAACGTTGTTGCCCTAGGGTAAACTGGGTATAACACATGGCACACTGACAAAGCTTAACCTATTGTTACTATAACAATCTACAAGGTTAAGGTTGCTTCTCTTTCTTCCCCTCCATTTTTCTGCATTCTTTCGTATCTCAAGTTATCATTACGTATATGTATTGTTGCATTTGAACAATTGTATTATTGATAATAAAGGTAAAGTACTGGTATTGTTTATTATCAATAGCACTATTTCTATTGGTATTCATATTGCTCCATTTTTAGTGTAATAATGCTCATTGTCATTTCTGTATTTTTATTTTTTTTTTAAATTTTCGCTAACTGCTTATTTGCTATTACTTTTACCATCATATTTGTACATGTCGGATTTGCTGATGTTGCTCTGCTGTTGTTGTTGTTGTTGTTGTGTTTGCTGTTGTTGTTTTTGTCTCTCTGTCTAATCCCCCTCTTTTCCCCACAATTCCCCCCTCTGTCTTCCTTTTTCTCTCTTTCTATCCCCTCCTGCTCCGGCCCGGCTGCACCAAATGATAATATAAATACATTTAATAAAGTCAAAATACAAGTAAGGCAACAAGAGAAGTATCCTACACTTCTCTTTTGTAAAGTAAATCTGAACAGCCGATATGGGCATCTACATCTGCTATATGATTTGCCCGAGAAGCTGGGCAGGACATTATAAAAAAAATGAAAAAAAAGAAGAAAAAAAAAAGAAAAAAAATCAAATCTGATCTTTTTATGTAGTCGTTCACATTACAAAAAACATGTGTCCAGACTCAAATGTGAATGCAAAATGAGCCGAATACAGACATGGCATCGCACGTCCTGGAGTGTTTACGGAAGTAAACTCGGAAGTAAACTCGGAAGTAAACATGCTTCAATTCTCGTCGTCTAAGTTCTGGTGCATTTCTGGAAATTTCAAGGATTCTGTGCAATCAAACCCAACCTTTTCTGAACCGCGGAGAAGATTATGAAAGAAGATGTCTCCCGCAGTTTTGTCTGCGATCAGTGGTGGAACACTAATTGACGTGAGTTCCTAAAACATCATTTTCGCCTGTTTCTGCTAATTTGTCAACTATTTATTTTATAGCCGTCTATTTCAGTGAATAATGCTGACTCTTGTGATAAGAGTCGTCATTTTTCACCATTATGTGACCGGAGCGCGGGAGAGTTCACACTGAAGTCGCATCATAACACTATCTGGTTGAATTGCAATATAAAACTCACAATAATAATGTGTATAATATTGCTGACAGAAAAATAACTTCCATACCGTATGATAAGCACTGCACACGACTACAGCTTTGCAGTATAGTTGTGCCACTTAAAGGCCTACTGAAATGACATTTTTTTATTTAAACGGGGATAGCAGATCCATTCTATGTGTCATACTTGATCATTTCGCGATATTACCATATTTTTGCTGAAAGTATTTAGTAGAGAACAACGACGATAAAGATCGCAACTTTTGGTATCTGATTAAAAAAAAGCCTTGCCCCTACCGGAAGTAGCATGACGTAGTCAGTTGTTCGCCTCCTCATATTTTCCTATTTACAATGCAGCAGGAGCGATTCGGACCGAGAAAGCGACGATTACCCCATTAATTTGAGCGAGGATGAAAGATTCGTGGATGAGGTACGTTAGAGGGAATGACTAGAATGCAGTGCAAGACATATCTTTTTTCGCTCTGACCGTAACTTAGGTACAGGCTGGCTCATTGGATTCCACACTCTCTCCTTTTTCTATTGTGGATCACGGATTTGTATTTTAAACCACCTCGGATACTATATCCTCTTGAAAATGAGAGTCGAGAACGCGAAATGGACATTCACAGTGACTTTTATCTCCACGACAATACATCGACAAAACACTTTAGCTACGGAGCTAACGTGATAGCATCGTGCTTAACTGCATATAGAAACAAAATAAATAAATCCCTGACTGGAAGGATAGACAGAAGATCAACAATAGTATTAAACCAGGGACATGTAAACACACGGTTAATGCTTTCCAGGCTGGCGAAGCTTAACAATGCTGTTGCTAACGTTGAAGCTAACTTAGCAACCGTACCTCACAGAGCTATACTAAAAACATTAGCTATCCACCTATGCCAGCCAGCCAGCCCTCATCTGCCCATCAACACCCGTGCTCACCTGCGTTCCAGCGATCGACGGTGCGACGAAGGACTTCACCCGATCACAAATGCGGTCGGCGAGACGGAGGAAGTTAAGGTGAGTTCGGCGGCTAACGCGTCTGCTATCCATCTCTGTCTTCCTGGTTGTGTTGCTGTAGTGCGCCGCTAATACACCGATCCCATCTACAACTTTCTTCTTTGCAGTCTCCATTGTGCATTAAACAAATTGCAAAAGATTCACCAACACAGATGTCCAGAATACTGTGGAATTATGAGATGAAAACAGAGCTTTTTTGTATTGTATTCAATGGGGTACCGATACTTCTGTTTCACTGGCTATGTCACCCGCATACGTCATCATCCAAAGGCGTTTTCAACCGGAAGTTTAGCGGGAAATTTAAAATTGCACTTTATAAGTTAACCCGGCCGTATTGGCATGTGTTGCAATGTTAAGATTTCATCATTGATATATAAACTATCAGACTGCGTGGTCGGTAGTAGTGGGTTTCAGTAGGCCTTTAAACTTAATTGATGTAGTTTAATAGCCTTAGTGTTTTTTTAGAGTGGTGTTTTGGGGGCTCTGAAGACTGGATTCACTGACAGACTCATAGTCAAAAAGGTGTAGTTTTATGTTTTTATCTTCATTTTTATCGTTTTGGCAGGTTATTGTGATAGTCCATATCACCCATCCCTACATGCCAGGTGTGGCCTGTGGGCCTTGAATTTGACACCTGTGGTCTAAATGCCTTAAATGACCATTACAGTAATAACAGGAAACTAAGAATATTGTTTTTTCACCATTTCGATTTCTTCAGTATTTGCTGTGTATTTCTAATACAGTAACAACAATCTTTGGGTGGACATCCGGCCCCTGTTTTCCAGGCAAGAAAGTTTCTTTCCACCAGAACCTCCTCTTTTTTCAGGTGAACTGTGTCGTGCTGTGCAAGTTTGCTATCATCTGTGCAACGTTTCCCTGTTTGCAAGTTGCCAGGTAGCTTTTCCATGCAACAACACTGTCCTTATGTGTTTGGGCCATCTCATGCAAGCTAAAGATGACTGAAGCTTTCCTCCACTTCCACTTTCAACCAATGAGATATATTCAGTGTTTGTTGTGTAATTCTAATACAATGCCTAAAAGTTGTGAGCGAAAAGATCTTGCAAGTGCAAAAATGTGCAAACATTTTTTGCTTCGGCGGCATCAGTTTGACCCTGGAACAGATTATTTTTTCCATTACCTTTACTTCCTATGGGCTCATCAGACTAGTGCGCCTGGAAAATGTGTATGATAAATATCATACATCTTTTAGTGTCTGCTTATCAATAACTGTACTCACACTAATGCGTCTCCATTTTCCTCCTCTCAAATGTCTGCAGGAATATTCCACATACTGTAGATATGATAACCCACATTAGAGTCAGTGCCATTTTCTTAGGACGAGTTGCATTAGATTACGGTGCTTTTGATCTAAATGTCGACATGGAGAGCACTTTGAGATGCTTGATTGTACTCCATGGGAATATGTCTGACCATAATTCCAACTGTGCACGCCAATGTTAGCAACATGTTTGCTCCTCTGGGAATCGCCATGCACAGTGAATATTATTTATCATACAGTAGGTGTACTGTAGGTGTTGTGCATCAAGAGCGCAGTGTCTCAATGCAGGAAATGATGCTAAGAATATTTGACACTGTGAATAAAGAATGTGTATTTACGTAATGTTTACATGAGCGTAGTGACTCACTCTTCTGTGTATGTAAATAGTGAGGTGTACATGATGCACGCCTTTACTCTGTGTCCTTAAATAGGCTTAATGCCGTTGAATTACAGTAAGTGAAGCACAGCGTGAAGCAAGCGGAGCAGGCGTTGATATTAAAGAAAGGTTCCTAATAATGATAATCCTATATTGAATAGGCAGAACTGTGAGTCACTTTACGTATTTAACTTCAAGGAAGCACATTTTTACACAAGACACTTTCTTGTAGGGCTGTGAATCTTTGGGTGTCCCACGTTTCGATTCAATATCGATTCTTGGGGGTCACGATTCGATTCAAAATCAATTTTTTTTTCAATTCATTACGATTCTCGATTCAAAAACGATTTTTTCCCGATTCAGAACGATTATCGATTTGTTCAATACATAGGATTTCAGCAGGATCTACCCCAGTCTGCTGACATGCAAGCAGAGTAGTAGATTTTTGTAAAAAGCTTTTATAATTGTAAAGGACAATGTTTTATCAACTGATTGCAATAATTTAAATTTGTTTTAACTATTAAATAAACCAAAAATATGACTTATTTTATCTTTGTGAAAATATTGGACACAGTTTGTTGTCAAGCTTATGAGATGCGATGCAAGTGTAAGCCACTGTCACACTATTGTTCTTTTTTTTTTTTTTTTTTTACAAATGTCTAATGATAATGTCAATGAGGGATTTTTAATCACTGCTATGTTGAAATTGTGACTAATATTGATACTGTTGTTGATAATATACATGGTTTGTTCTGTGTCGTGTTTGTGACTCCTCTCAATTGCTCTGTTTATTGCAGTTCTGAGTGTTGCTGGGTCGGGTTTGGTTTTGGAATTGGATTGTATTGTTATGGTATTGCTGTGTATTGTTTTGTTGCATTGATTAATTAAAAAAAAAGAAAAAAAAAAGAAAAAAGTAAAATAAAAAAAATACATCGATTTTTAAAAAATGAGAATCGATTCTGAATCGCACAACGTGAGAATCGCGATTTGAATTCGAATCGATTTTTTCCCACACCCCTACTATCTTGTTATTTTAGTTTAGAGAGATACAGATTGCACTGTACCGTTGATAAGAAAGCGTGTATTTTATTATTATTATCATAAAAAAAAAATACTAGATGTACTGTGTTGGCATTGACGATTAAATAGTTTGGTTTTAGAATTCATCCATCCATCCATCCATCTTCTTCCGCTTATCCGAGGTTGGGTCACGGGGGCAGCAGCCTAAGCAGAGAAGGCCAGACTTTCCTCTCCCCAGCCACTTGGTCCAGCTCTTCCCGGGGGATCCCGAGGCCAGCCGGGAGACATAGTCTACCCAACGTGTCCTGGGTCTTCCCTGTGGCCTCCTACCGGTCGGACGTGCCCTAAACCCCTCCCTAGGGAGGCGTTCGAATGTTTTTATTCCCTTAACTGCCTCTACTTCATAATGAATAACTTAATCATATTATAATATTATTTTGTTAAATGTTTCATGAACTTTTATTTTTATAACTTTTAGGTTACATTTAATGTTTTAATAAGGCTATTGAATTTCAGATGATTATACATTTTTATAATTTAATTCTTGTAGGTAACGTAAAGAAGAATGTGCGCTCAAACACAATTACTTGATTATATATATATATATATATATATATATATATATATATATATATATATATATATATATATATATATATATATATATACATACTGTATATACAACATATACACACACACACACACACACACACATGTATACTATATATATAACTTTAATATAAACACACACATATATATATATATATATATATATATATATATATATATACATATATATATATATATATATATATATATATATATATATATATATATATATATATATATATATATATATATATATATATATATATATATATATATATATATATATTAAAGTTAAAAAGTTAAAGTACCCATGATTGTCAAACACACACACTAGGTGTGGCGAAATGATTCTCTGCATTTGACCCATCACCCTTGATCACCCCCTGGGAGGTGAGGGGAGCACTGAGCAGCAACGGTGGCCGTGCCTGAGAATAATTTTTGGTGATTTAACCCCCAATTCCAACCCTTGATGCTGAGTGCCAAGGAGGGAGGTAATAGGTCCCATTTTTATAGTCTTTGGTATGACTCGGCCGGGGTTTGAACTCACAACCTCCCGATCTCAGGGCGGACACTCTAACCACTAGGCCACTGAGTACATATATATACACATATATATACATATACATATATACATATATATATATAGTCTAAGTTTCTGTGGTTTATCCGTTATACAGTGCTCAATACCGGGGTAGAGCGTATGTTACGTCAGGAAAAAACACAAGAGGCTATATATATATAAATATATATATATATATATACATATATATATATATATATATATATATATATATATATATATATATATATATATATATATATATATATATATATATATATATATATATATATATATATATATATATACTGTGTATATATATATATATATATATATATATATATATATATATATATATATATATGTATATGTATATATATATAAATATATATATATATATATATATATATATATATATATATATATATATATATATATATATATATATATATACACTACCGTTCAAAAGTTTGGGGTCACATTGAAATGTCCTTATTTTTGAAGGAAAAGCACTGTACTTTTCAATGAAGATAACTTTAAACTAGTCTTAACTTTCAAGAAATACACTCTATACATTACTAATGTGGTAAATGACTATTCTAGCTGCAAATGTCTGGTTTTTGGTGCAATATCTACATAGGTGTATAGAGGCCCATTTCCAGCAACTATCACTCCAGTGTTCTAATGGTACAATGTGTTTGCTCATTGGCTCAGAAGGCTAATTGATGATTAGAAAACCCTTGTGCAATCATGTTCACACATCTGAAAACAGTTTAGCTCGTTACAGAAGCTACAAAACTGACCTTCCTTTGAGCAAATTGAGTTTCTGGAGCATCATATTTGTGGGGTCAATTAAACGCTCAAAACGGCCAGAAAAAGAGAACTTTCATCTGAAACTCGACAGTCTATTCTTGTTCTTAGAAATGAAGGCTATTCCTCAAAATTGTTTGGGTGACCCCAAACTTTTGAACGGTAGTGTATATATATACTGTATATATACTGTAAATATATATATATATATGGATATATATATATATATATATATATATATATATATATATATATATATATATATATATATATCACTAATCCTCGCCTCCATGGCGACAAATAAAGTAAGTTTCTTACAAGTATCATCCCTGCAAGACGAGGAATAACTATACAGTACACGAGCGAATCTAGTCGATAGCTTTTCAGGTGGAAGTCTTTCCCATTCTTGCTTGATGTACAGCTTAAGTTGTTCACCAGTCCGGGGTCTCCGTTGTGGTATTTTACGCTTCATAATGCGCCACACATTTTCAGTGGGAGACAGGTTTGGATTACAGCCAGGCCAGTCTAGTACCGCACTCTTTTACTATGAAGCCACGCTGTTGTAACATGTGGCTTGGCATTGTCTTGCTGAAATAAGCAGGGGCGTCCATGATAACGTTGTTTGGATGGCAACACATGTTGCTCCAAAACCTGTATGTACCTTTCAGCATTAATGGTGCCTTCACAGATGTGTAAGTTACCCATGCCTTGGGCACTAATACCCCCATACCATCACAGATGCTGGCCTGTGAACTTTGTGCCTATAACAATCCAGATTGGTTCTTTTCCTCTTTGTTCCGGAGGAATCGACGTCCACAGTTTCCAAAAACAATTTGAAATGTGGACTAGTCAGACGACAGAAAACTTTTACTCTATGCATCAGTCCATCTTAGATGAGCTTGGGCCCAGCGAAGCCAGCGGCGTTTCTGGGTGTTGTTGATAAATGGCTTTGGCTTTGCATAGTAAAGTTTTAACTTGCACTTACAGATGTAGCGACAAACTGTAGTTACTGACAGTGGTTTTCTGAAGTGTTCCTGAGCCCATGTGGTGATATCCTTTACACACTGATGTTGCTTTTTGATGCAGTACCGCCTGAGGGATCGAAGGTCACAGGCTTAACCGCTTACGTGCAGTGATTTTTGCAGATTCTCTGAACTTTTTGATGATATTACGGACTGTAGATGGTGAAATCCCTAAATTCCTTGCAACAACTGGTTGAGAAATGTTGTTCTTAAACTGTTGGACAATTTGCTCACGCATTTGTTCACAAAGTGGTGATCCTTGCTCCATCCTTGTTTGTGAATGACTCAGCATTTCATGGAATCTGCTTTTATACCCAATCATGGCACCCACCTGTTCCCAATTCCAAATAAGTGTTTAATGAGCATTCCTCAACTTTCTCAGTCTTTTTTGCCACGTCTGCCAGCTTTTTTTAAACATGTTGCAGGCATCAAATTCCAAATGAGCTAATATCCATCCATCCATTTGCTACTGCTTGTCCCTTTCGGGGTCGCGGGCAAATGAGCAAATATTTGCCAAAAATAACAACGTTTTCCAATTCAAACGTTAAGTACCTTGTCTTTGCAGTGTATTCAATTGAATATAGGTTGAAAAGGATTAGCAAATCATTGTATTGTGTTTTTATTTACGATTTACTTTAACTTGCCAACTTTACTGGTTTTGTATATTTTGGTTTATCTATATATACTGTATATATATATATATATACACATATAATGGGCAGCACAGCGGGACAGGGGTTAGTGCGTGTGCCTCACAAAAAGAAGGTCTTGGGTTCAATCCCCGGGCTCTGGGTCTTTCTGTGTGGAATTTGCATGTTCACCCGGGACTGCGTGGGTTCCCTCCGGCTACTCCGGCTTCCTCCCACCTCCAAACACATGCACCTAATTGGAAACACTAAATTGTCCCTAGTGTGTGAATGTGAGTGTGAATGTTGTCTGTCTATCTGTGTTGGCCCTGCGATGAGGTGGAGACTTGTCCAGGGTGTACCCTGACTTCCACCCGTATGCAGCTGGGATAGGCTCCAGCACCCCTGAAACCCCGAGAGGGGTGGTAGAAAATAGATGGATGTATACATCTACACATATATGTATATATGTATGATATAGCATGATATGATGTATATATGTATGATACACTGACTGTACAGATATCTACATTGATGCAGCAGGTGTCCTTAATGAACTGTCCTGTTTGAACATATTCGACTACAGCCATGAGCTCGGAAGCGCGCCCTCCTGTGGCCATGCTAGTAAGTGCAGCACAGAGAAGACGTGCGGGTAATTTTACCGTCTAAAAAAATGCCCCATAGGGGATGAAATGGAACAATAACAATTCTAAAGAACTTTTTTTTGGTGTTTTGTCTTTCAATTTGACGGTGTTTTGATGGCACGGCGACCGCGGAGCAGCAGCCGAGTAGACTCACAGAAGTGTTCTTGTGCAGACAACCTGTTCACTTCTCTCTCTCTCTCTCTCTCTCTCTCTCGCTCTCTCTCTCTCTCTCTCTCTCTCTCTCTTCCCCCCCGTCTCCCCCCACTCCCTCTCCCTCTCTCTCTCTCACAGTGTCGAGACAGGGGCGGTCGTTCTCAGTCCGCGCACATCTTCCATTTGGCCGGCATCACTCGGAGTCCACAGACACGGCTCTGATTGAGCCTCCTCGTCGTCCTCCGTCCTCACTCGGGAGCCGAGGTCGCGGCGCTCCACCCACGCCTGGCCAGAGTTCCTCCACCACGCACACAACAATCGGACGCCTGTGTGTCACACTGCACAACTCAACTTTCGCCAAGAAGTCCTTGAAAAACATTGTTTTTTTGGGTTATAATGAAGCTGTAGGTGTAAAAGTTGAACACGTCAAGGAAATATTTTACTGCCCTGGGAAGTCGTTTAAGTAATTTTTTTGGAGGATTTATAACTTTTTTTTGGGTTTAATTTTGGTGTGGAGCTTCTCCGTGGTTGTGCAGCGGTGGAATCCTCCGAGCGTAGCCGAGAGGAGAGAGCGCTGCGCCGGGGAGCAGGCTGACCCTCAGGACCGCACCTACCGAGGCAAGGTAGATTGATTGGACATTTTATGTCCTGTACAATATTCATCTTATCTTTGCCATGTACATGCACTTTTGCATTCGAATCTCTTGTTGCAATTCAATAATCTGAATAAATAGGCGTCTGACAACTTATATTACAATGTTTACATAGTTTGATACAATTGTGCAATACAACTTTTGAGTCATTTCACCAAAAAGTTAGAAAAAAAAATCCCACCTTCCAAATGGAGGTATACTTGTTTTTCCTCTAGATCAGTGGTCGGCAACCCAAAACGTTGAAAGAGCCATATTGGACCAAAAATACCAAAAACAAATCTGTCTGGAAAAAAATGATAGGCAACACATGACGTAAGTGTCTATTAGCTATAATAGCCTACTATCAAAATGACCATGTGTCGCAAATCTTCGTTGACAGAAATGTTGAAATGTAATATTTATTCTACACATTTTTACAACATTAGAAACCATTAGTAAATCAGAGGCTACTCAGAAGGCAAGATAACTCCTGGCAATTACTGGCTTTTAATGGCCAAAGGTATAGATGTGTGTGTCCAAGTTAAAGGAAATGGCATGCTGTCTTCTTTCAACAGATGTATTACAATCTTTGGCAAGCTGTGGTCTGGAACAACATGGCACACAAACAACTATCTGAAATGCAGCCGATATTACATACAGATAATGTGTCATGAGACATGCAAAACTAAATTCTATACAAAGAGGATGAAAGTAAAGTATATTAAATGAGCTCAAATATACCTACAAATGAGACACAATGATGCAATATGTACATGCAGCTAGCCTAAATCGCATGTTAGCATGGATTAGCTTGCAGTCATGCACTGACCAAATATGCCTGATTAGCACTCCAACAAGTCAATAACATCTACATTCACAACACATCATGAAACTTTTGGTGGACAAAATCTTTACAATCTTTTTAAAAAAATGCTCCAGGGAGCCACTAAGGCGGCAGTAAAGTGCTGCATGCGGCTCAAGTGCCGCGGGTTGCTGACCCCCGCTCTAGATAGTCTGTAACTGAGCAGTATGAAAAAATGCTTAGAGCTTAATTTTGACAGTATTGTAATGGTAGTTTGCAGTATTACACCAATACATACAACACTAGCTTTGAACAAATGTGCATTATACCCTTACAAAGATAGGTATATATTTCATAGAAGGTATTTATGATAGTAGCTGTATACATGCGGTGTATAAGTGTACTGCATCATTTGGAGAGGTACTTGTAATATTTTTGTTGACTTCAAGATGGTGAAACTATTAGAAATCATGCAAAAATGGCTTCATAGTATTATGCAATTAAGATATTTTTACAAATGTAACATATCTGCACGTGATGTAGACGTGTGCTGCATCATACTGCGTAATGTCTCTAATATTTTGGTTATCTTCTGTCTTCAAAATGGTCAAAATAGGAGAAAACATGCATACATACACAACTGGCTTGACAATGTTATGCTTTTAAGGTGTATGTATTTACAAACATAATGAATGCATGTCATATTCCACGTTTCGAAATGTAGCCATGTGGTGTGGAGTAAGTGCTGCATCATACTGAGCGATGTCTCTAATGTTTTGGTTATCATTAAGATGGTCAAAATATTAGAAAACCAACAAAACTGGCTTCACAATACTATGCATTTAAGATGCACGCCTTTACAAAAATAATATATGTATGTCATATACTATATACATTTAGCTATAGTTTGCATGTGGCGTAGAGGTGTCAAAATATTAGAAAACATACATAAAACTGGCTTCACAATATCATGCGTTTAAAATGTCTGTTTTACAAGTATAAATAATATATTCTATATAGCATGTTTCAAAATGTAGCTACAGTATGTGGCGTAGAAGTGTGCTGCATCATACCTAGCAATGTCTGTATTATTTTGGTTATCTTCAAAATGGTAAAAATATTAGAAAACCGACTAAACTGCCTTCACGGTATTATGTATTTAAGATGCATGCCTTTGCAAAAATAATTTATGTTTTGTCATATACCATATCAATGTAGCTATAGTTTGCATGTGGTGTAGAAGTGTGCTGCATCCCACTGAGCTAATATTTTGGTTATCTTCATGATGGTCAAAATATTAGAAAACATCCATAAAACTGGCTTCACAATTTCATGCGTTTATGATGTATGTTTTACAAATATAAAGAATGTATGCCATATACCATGTTTCAAAATGTAGCTACAATATGTGGCGTGGAAGTGTGCTGCATCATACTGAGCAATGTCTGTAATATTTTGGTTATCTTCGTGATGGTAAAAATATTAGAAAACCTACTAAACTGCTTTCACAGTGTTATGTATTTAAGATGCATGCCTTTACAAAAATAATTTATGTTTGTCATATACCATATCAATGTAGCTATAGTTTGCATGTGGTGCAGAAGTGTGCTGCATCTTACTGAACTAATATTTTGGTTATCTTTATTATGTAAAACATTAAAAAAACATGCATGTCTACAAAATTTTGCATTTAAAAATGTATGCCTTTAAGAATATAACGTACTGTATGTTTGTCATATACCATGTTTTTAGAAATGTAGCAATAACTTGCATGTGGTGTGGAAGTGTACTGCATCCCACTGAGCTAATATTTTGGTTATCTGCATGATGGTCAAAATATTACAAAATATCCATAAAACTGGCTTAACAATATCATGCATTTAAAATGTATGTTTTATAAATATAAATAATGTATGCCATATACCATCCATCCATCCATCCATCTTCTTCCGCTTATCCGAGGTCGGGTCGCGGGGGCAGCAGCCTAAGCAGGGAAGCCCAGACTTCCCTCTCCCCAGCCACTTCGTCTAGCTCTTCCCGGGGGGTCCCGAGGCGTTCCCAGGCCAGCCGGGAGACATAGTCTTCCCAACGTGTCCTGGGTCTTCCCCGTGGCCTCCTACCGGTCGGACGTGCCCTAAACACCTCCCTAGGGAGGCGTTCGGGTGGCATCCTGACCAGATGCCCGAACCACCTCATCTGGCTCCTCTCGATGTGGAGGAGCAGTGGCTTTACTTTGAGCTCCTCCCGGATGACAGAGCTTCTCACCCTATCTCTAAGGGAGAGACCCGCCACCCGGCGGAGGAAACTCATTTCGGCCGCTTGTACCCGTGATCTTGTCGTTTCGGTCATAACCCAAAGCTCATGACCATATGGGAACATAGATCGACCGGTAAATTGAGAGCTTTGCCACATACCATGTTTCAAAATGTAGCTAGAGCATGTGGCGTGGAAGTGTGCTGCATCATACTGAGCAATGTCTGTATTATTTTGGTTATCTTTAAGATGGTAAAAATATTAGAAAACCTACCAAACTGCCTTCACATTTAAGATGCATGCCTTTACAAAAACAATTTATGTTTGTCATATAGTATATCAATGTAGCTAAAGTTTGCATGTGGTGTAGAAGTGTGCTGCATCTTACTGAACTAATGTTTTGGTTATCTTCATGATGGGAAACTTATTAAAAAACAAGCATGTATACTAACATTTGCATTTTAAATGTATGCCTTTAAGAATATAACATACTGTATGTTTGTCATATACCATGTTTAGAAATGTAGCAATAACTTGCATGTGGTGTGGAAGTGTACTGCATCCCACTGAG
The DNA here is from genome assembly GCF_033978785.1 of Entelurus aequoreus. Classification (NCBI taxonomy): domain Eukaryota; kingdom Metazoa; phylum Chordata; class Actinopteri; order Syngnathiformes; family Syngnathidae; genus Entelurus; species Entelurus aequoreus. The sequence continues at coordinate 32,528,065 of NC_084732.1, read as the reverse complement.
CTAATATTTTGGTTATTTTCATGATGGTCAAAATATTAGAAAACATCCATAAAACTGGCTTCACAATATCATGTGTTTAAAATGTATGTTTTATAAATATAAAGAATGTATGCCATATACCATGTTTCAAAATGTAGCTACAGCATGTGGCGTGGAAGTGTGCTGCATCATACTTAGCAATGTCTGTATTATTTTGGTTATCTTCAAGATGGTAAAAATATGAGAAAACCTACCAAACTGCCTTCACATTTAAGATGCATGCCTTTACAAAAATAATTTATGTTTGTCATGTAGTATATCAATGTAGCTATAGTTTGCATGTGGTTCTAGAAATGTGCTGCATCTTACTGAACTAATGTTTTGGTTATCTTCATGATGGGAAATGTATTAAAACAACATGCATGTATATAAAACTTTGTATTTAAAATGTATGCCTTTAAGAATATAATGTATTCTATGTTTGTCATATACCATGTTTAGAAATGTAGCAATAACTTGCATGTGGCATGGAAGTGTGCTGCATCATAGTGCATGAGCGGTGTCTCTTAATACTTGGATTACCTCGTCAAAAAGGTCAACGTATTATGCAAACAGCCACAATAATGACCATATTGTGGGATTAAGCCATTATTTATTTGATGCTGTCGCTGTACCTAATTTTGTGGCCTGTGATGACATTCTATTGATCTGAGGCAAACGTGCGGGTGTGTTAGGGTCAAGTGCGTGACCCCCCTGCCAACCTCCCCCGGCATGTTATATAACACATCCTTCCGACCCGCTCCACCTGTCTTCAGCACCTCGGCGCGAGGAGCAGAGAAAAGTGGTCACGCTAACGTGCTCACCAAAACAATCCGTGTCCACTCGCCTGTAAGCTTTCTATAATCCACCATTTGTGATTGAATTACCCGCCTTTTCAATTGAATGAAATGTTGTAGCGCCGTGGAGCTTGTTCCGGAATATTACTTTCATGGCTTAAAGGGAAATGAAGGAAAAACAATTGGCCCAATTCTTTCTTTTCTTTGTCATGCACGTGGACAACAAGCACTGAGCAGTGACAGTTGGATGTTGTGTGTGTTGTGCAGGTTATGACGGAGTGCAGCTGAACATGGAGCTTTTCTGGATTTTGTTGTTTTCTAGCGTCTATCCGCTTGCTCGCTGCCAAGGAGTTTACGGTAAGAAGGACAAATTGTTATTATCATACAGTACATCGGCGCATCAGTTTGTTGTTTAACACTTTAATTAAAAGCTGTAAATGTTGCTTTTGGGAGATCAGCAGTATTAATACATTTTTAGGGGAAAAAAGTGTGTTCAGTGGTGACTTTATTAGTTCCGCCCCATACAGTGGAACTAATGCAGAGCAAAACTGCTGCCATCATGGAACCCACTTGTTCTGGGGTCGTACAGTCCATCTTCACGTCTTTTCCTCTGGTTTATGAGTAATACGTCCATTGAAAGTAAACAGGACGCAAGCTACGTGATGCAAATTAATATTTCAGCCGTTTTTCCTTCTGATTTCATAAGCTCACACCAGCTCAATTTCCTACAAAATACATACCTTAGTTTTTATTCGTTCACAACATTTTACCTGAGATTGTTCAGTCAAGTTGGGAGTTCAAACCCCGGCCGAGTCAGACCAAAGACTATAAAAACGGGACCCATTACCTCCCTGCTTGACACTCAGCATCAACGGTTGGAATTGGGGGTTAAATCACCAAAAATGATTCCCAGGCGCAGCCACCGCTGCTGCTCACTGCTCCCCTCACCTCCCAGGGTGTGATCAAGGGTGATGGGTCAAATGCAGAGAATCATTTCGTCCCACCTAGTGTGTGTGTGTCAATCATTGGTACTTTAACTTTAACATAGAATACGTTTACACTGCAGGCCCAAGTGGCCCAAATCGTTTTTTTTTTCAGATCTGATTTTTTCCAGCTGACTTTTTTACATTGCAAGTAAAATGTGATTTTTGGGCCCCAATACCTTGACGTCACTTGCATGCACAGTTCAATAAAGTGAAAACAAAGGAAGTTGACCGGGAGGAACTCGCTATTATTACAAAATAAAATAAAAGTCGCAACACCTTAAAAATTAGTGTTTTTTTACGTGAAAGTAAATGAAAGTAATATAATGTATGAATGAATGTATATACTGTAATATATTTGGGTGGGTTGTAATCTTTTAATGTCTGTTTAGTAGAGCAGTGGTCCCCAACTGCGCCGGTCCGTGAACCGATTAGTACCGGGCCGCGGCCGCACAAGAAATTAAAATAATAAATAAATAATAATTATTATTATTATTATTATTTTTTAAATTAAATCAACATAAAAAACACAATATACACATTATATATCAATATAAATCAATACAGTCTGCAGGGATGCAGTCCGTAAGCACACATGATTGTATTTCTTTATGACATTTTTTACTATCCCCCCCCCCCCCCCCCCCCCCCCCAACCCAGTGACTTGTCTGTGGTGGTTTTGAAATTTAGTGGGTACGGCTTATATTCTGGAAAATATACGGTATTATTTTCATACAATCATGGGATAGGCACAATAACACGGACGTGCGACATGCAGTGACATACTGTAAATGCTGCTAAATGCCGCTTTGTGCGCCACACAAGGTGTAATTAATGCTGTGACCGGTGAATCTATATACAGTGGAACCTCATTTTAAAAACTTTATTGGTTGTTGAGCAATGTTGGTAGGCAGAAAAGTTTGTATATTGAAGCAAATGTATGAATAATGGCTTCCAGCCTCGACAAAAGTCCATATTTTACTAAAAGTTTACTAAAAAAGTTCACTGTTATACTGTACTGTGTATCAAACACACATAACAAGGGAGTGATGGATCAACTTTCTATTTACCAACAATGCCAAAACAACAATTGTCCTCCTCACACGCGCGCACACGCGCGCACACACACACACACACACACACACACACACACACACACACACACACACACACACACACACACACACACACACACACACACACACACACACACACACACACACACACACACACACACACACACACACACACACACACACACACACACACACACACTGTCATTAGTCCTGTGGTGCACTCACAGTTTGAAATCGAAACACTTTTTAACTTTAACAGCTACATCGCTACAATGATTAGGAATAAAAATAAATACATTCACTTTATTTTGTTAATCTTTTTTGCGTGACGTGGAAGAGAACAGGAGGTGGGTTGAGGCAGTGTCGACAACGCTGTGGATACTTCCCCGGATGTTTTAAACCACACATTGCCTGATCATTAAGTTTAAAATTAAGTTAATTCGGTTAAAAACAATTAAACTGTCCAAAAAACTTAATCTTTGTCATATTTTGAAATTGTTAACAGTTGTGCATCGTGGCCCATTTTGAAAACAGATCACACTGGTGATTGGTGGGTGGAGTTTTATCTTGAAGACACCTGTGTGGTTCTTTACTGCTTTATGTTGACTTTTAAAGGCCTACTGAAACCCACTACTACCGACCACGCAGTCTGATAGTTTGTATATCAATGATGAAATCTTAACATTGAAACACATGCCAATACGGCCGGGTTAACTTATAAAGTGCAATTTTAAAATTCCCACCACACTTCCGGTTGAAAAACTCCTTTGGATATGATTTATGCGCGTGACGTCACAAAATCCACGGAAGTGGTTGTACCCCATCTGACCCGATATAAAAACCTCTTGTTTTCTTCGACAAAATTCCATAGTATTCTGGACATCTGTGTTGGTGAATCTTTTGCAATTTGTTTAATGAACAATGGAGGCTGCAAAGAAGAACGTTGTAGGTGGGATCGATCGGTGTATTAGCGGCTAAGTATAATACTTACAGCAACACAACAAGGACTACTTACTACGCCTAGCTGATGCTTGCCGCCAAACCCACGGATTAAGTCCTTCGTCGCGCCGTCGATTGCTGGAACGCAGGTGAGCACGGCTGTTGATGGGAAGATGAGGGCTGGCTGGCATAGGTGGAGCGCTAATGTTTTTATCATAGTTCTGTGAGGTCCGGTTGCTAAGTTGCTAAATTAGCCTTAGCGTCGTTAGCAACAGCACTGTTAAGCCTTACCAGGCTGAGAATTTTTAACCGTGTAGTTACATGTACATGGTTTAATAGTATTGTTGATCTTCTGTCTATCCTTCCAGTCAGGGGTTTATTTTTTTTGTTTCTATCTGCATTTGAGCCAGATGCTATCATGTTAGCTCAGTAGCTAAAGAGCTTCGCCGATGTATTGTCGTGGAGATAAAAGTCAATGTGAATGTCCATTTCGCGTTCTCGACTCTCATTTTCAAGAGGATATAGTATCCGAGGTGGTTTAAAATACAAATCCGTGATCCACAATAGAAAAAGGAGAGTGTGTGGAATCCAATGAGCCAGCTTGTACCTAAGTTACGGTCAGAGCGAAAAAAGATACGTCCATCACTGCCTCTCTAGTCATTCACTGTAACGTTCCTCATCTACGAATCTTTCATCCTCACTCAAATTAATGGGGTAATCGTCGCTTTGTCGCTCCGAATCTCTCGCTCCATTGTAAACAACGGGGAATTGTGAGGAATACTAGCTCCTGTGACGTCACGCTACTTCCGGTACAGGCAAAGCTTTTTTTTATCAGCGAGCAAAAGTTGCGAACTTTATCGTCGATTTTCTCTACTAAATCCTTTCAGCAAAAATATGGCAATATTGCGAAATGATCAAGTATGACACATAGAATGGATCTGCTATTCCCGTTTAAAAAAAAAAAAATCATTTCAGTAGGCCTTTAAAACACTTATAGGTCCTGATCTATGGGCCTGTTTAAACTGCACACCAAATCGGATTTTATGCCCTCAAGTGACGCAGATCTAAAAAATTTTGCCAGTCTAAACAATCTAAAGTGCTTCAAATCTGAACTTTTGGCATCAGATTCAGGCCATATCAGAAAGTAGTCCTAAGTCTGATTGGATTCTGATCTTTTCAAATGTGACTTCAGTCTAAACGCAATGCGACCCGAATGCGACCTGTATGTGACTTTTTGGTCAACTTTGGGTTGAGCTACGTCACTCGTGTGCGCCGGGAAAGACGCAGGCGCCAGAGGAAGTGGATATTTCATCACAACATCCAGTTTCGGCGAGCAAAGTCTATTTAAGACGACCACATTTTCGATGCATGCCTTGTCAATAGTGCGCAAATAATAGGCTACCGTATTTTTCGGATTATAAATCACAGTTTTTTTCATAGTTTGGCCGGGGGTGCAATTTATACTCCGGAGCGACTTATGTGTGAAATTATTAACACATTACCGTAAAATATCAAATAATATTATTTATCTCATTCCGTAAGACAGTGGTCCCCAACCTTTTTGTAACTGCGGACCGGTCAACGCTTGAAAATTTGTCCCACGGATACCACATATCAACCAATAAAAATTTGGCGGGGGCGGGTCATGGCAGAAGTGCATTGTGGGTCATGGGATGCTACCTGCTACTACGTCCATAGCTATAAAAATGGATCATTTCAACATTGGCGGTAACTTATAAAAACTGAGAAGGGCTGAACAAAACAATATACTGCAGATTACAAGCTGGACGTAGTGAAATATGCAGCAGAGAACGGCAAGAGGAAGCGGTGCATACCTTTGGAGTTGGCAGAGTTGTTTAGAAGCGACACCGACGAAGAAGATTTCATCGGATTTAGCGATTAGGAGTGACAGATTGTTTGGTAAACGTATAGCATGTTCTATATGTTATAGTTATTTGAATGACTCTTACCATAATATGTTGCGTTAACATACCAGGCACGTTCTCAGTTGGTTATTTATGCGTCATATAACGTACACTTATTCAGCCTGTTGTTCACTATTCTTTATTTATTTTAAATTGCCTTTCAAATGTCTATTCTTGGTGTTGGATTTTATCAAATAAATTTCCCCCAAAAATGCGACTTATACCAGTGCGACGTATATATGTTTTTTTCCTTCTTTATTATGCATTTTCGGCAGGTGCGATTTATACTTCGGAGCAAGGCAAGGCAAGGCAACTTTATTTGTATAGCGCTTTTCATACACAAGGCAGACTCAAAGTGCTTCACAGACAACAAAGTGAAATGAAAGAAAATAAAAGCAAAATTAAAATGCAGACAATAAAAATAAGAACAGTGCAGACGTTAAAAGTTAAAAGATTAAAAGATTTAGCTGAAAGCTAAGGTGAACATAAAAGTCTTCAGTCTAGTTTTAAAAGTAGTGAGAGTTGGGGAGAGTCTGACATCTTCAGGAAGTTTATTCCAGCTATGTGTTGCATAGTGACTGAATGATGCTCTCCCTTGATTTGAGTTTACTCTTGGAACCGCTAACAGATTGGTCTCAGAAGATCTTAGTGATCTAGAGGGCGTATATAGTGGGAGCATATCAGTGATATACTTGGGCCCTAGACCATGTAGTGATTTATATGTGAGCAGGAGGATTTTGAAATCTATTCTCTGATGTACAGGGAGCCAATGTAAGGATTTAAGAATTGGTGTAATGTGCTCACATTTTTTGGTCTTTGTTAGAACTCTAGCAGCAGCGTTCTGAACAAGCTGTAGCTGCCTGACAGTTTTTTTGGGAAGACCTGCAAGGAGACCATTACAATAGTCTAGCCTACTGGTAATAAAGGCATGTACAAGTTTTTCTAAGTCTTGAGCTGACATGAGCCCTCTAAGTCTTTTTACATTTTTGAGGTGATAGTAGGCCGATTTTGTTACTGATTTGATGTGACTGTCGAAATGTAAATCAGAATCTAAAATAACACCAAGATTTCTGGCTTTATTTGAGGTTTTCAGGGACAGTGATTGAAGGTGTTGGATGACTTTAAACCTTTCTTTTTTAGCACCAAAAACAATTATCTCAGTTTTATCTTCATTTAGTTGTAGGAAATTTTGGCACATCCAGTGTTTGACTTGCTCAATGCACTGGCACAGAAGATCTATGGGGCGATAGTCATTTGGTGATAGCGCTACATAGATTTGGGTGTCATCGGCATAGCAATGATGGTCAATGTTATTATTTTGCATGATTTGTCCTAGTGGGAGCATATAGATGTTAAATAAAGTCGGCCCCAAGATTGAACCTTGGGGGACTCCACACGTTACGTTGGTTGGTTCTGATACAAAGTCACCAATGGAAACAAAATAGTTCCTATCTTGTAGATATGACTTGAACCAGCTTAAAACTGTGCCTGAGATCCCCACCCAGTTTTCCAACCTGTCCAAAAGTATTGAGTGGTCGACAGTGTCAAATGCAGCACTGAGGTCCAAAAGCATTAATACTGAAGTTTTGCCAGAGTCTGTGTTTAGACGGATGTCATTTATAACTTTAAGAAGGGCCGTCTCTGTGCTATGAAGAGGTCGAAATCCTGACTGGAAGTTGTTGTGGCAGCCAGTAGAAGCCAAGAAGTGATTTAGTTGTTGGAGGACAACTTTCTCAATTATTTTATTTATGAATGGTAGATTTGAAATTGGTCTGTAGTTGTTGATAACAGAGGCATCTAGGCTCTGCTTTTTTAGAAGAGGTTTAATGACTGCAGTTTTGAAAGCCTTCGGGAAATTGCCCGATTTAATAGAATTATTAACTATTTGCAAGATGTCTGTTGATAGGCACTTATAATCCGAAAAATACGGTATATGTAATATATGAATATATATTTTGATTCCAAAGAAATAGCGATTGTTGACACTGTGGTGCATTTGCTTGTATAGACTTAGACTTAGACTTAGACAAACTTTATTGATTCACAAGGGAAATTGTTCCACACAGTAGCCCAGTTACAAATGATGGAAAGGGTAAGGATGGAAAGGATAATGCAGGTATAAAGTAGACTAAAATGTACCATAGTAGCAATATAAAATATAACATATATGCAATATTTACATATTACATATACAGTATATAATATATACTGATATATTATATTATTATATTATATTATCTTTTTATATAATATATACAATATATAACAAATCTCAATTACCATGTACAAAAATATGTGAGTTGAAAAATAAAGCTCACGTAGATCCACACTGATGTCCGTGTCTCCTCTACCTAACAGCCATTAAAAGATTAGAACCCTTCCACATATATTACATTATATTATTACTTTAATTTATTTTCACATAAAAAATCACTAATTTTTAAGGTGTGATAACTTATATTTTGTAGTAGTAGCGACAAACTCCCGGTCAACTTCCTTTGTTTTCACTTTATCGAAGTCTGCATGCAAGTGACGTCGAGGCCACATTGGGGACACATTGGGGCCACTTTGGGGCCACATTGGGGCCACTGCGCGTTTACACTGGAGTCTGATAAAAATCACATTTTACTTTCAGTGTAAACAGTCAGCTGGAAAAAAAAATCATTTGGCCAGCAGTGTAAAGGAAATCTAAAAGTTAGTATGTTATGAATATTTTTTGCAATCCAAGTTTTCAATTTGAACTTGGATTGAAATAACTGATGAGCGGCTGGCGCCCTGTAGAAGTGTACTACTTCCTGCCGCGGCTCGACCACGTGTTGATGCAAGCACACACAAGCGGCTCTGTCACCTTCGGTCCTTCCGATGCAGATGTTTGAAGCGGTGTGGCAGCCGTGGAAAACAAGGTCTGTTTAGTCACGGCCTTGTCACGAGCCATGGCGGAGAAGCGCTGACAATCTGTTGTTGACTAAGCGGCGAAGATGAACAAGCAAGATTGATGGATCCAATGACTTTTGACCCTCAGCTGTCTCCGGCACATTCAGTATGTTTGAGGTTAGGTACGATATTTGATGAACCTTTAAACATTAATTGATGTGTTGTACTGCTGTGACCTTTGACCTTTTGTCTTAGTCATAATAAATAAGAATCTGTTGACGTCAGCTTTAGCTTGTTGGATAACATTGTTGCTATTAGGGGTGTTAAAACATATGACTTCACATCCAAATTGTAATTCATAATTTTTAAGAATGATTTTTTTCTGTATTTTAAATACTGGTATTTATCTTTTTTTATATGTTTTTTAGGCCATTTGCACATCAGCACCAAAGATACATTTTTGCACTACGTAACATGTTTCGAAAAGGTTTCATTATACATTTTCATATCAAATAGAATATTGCCAGAATCGGTTTGATGAACACACTTACTGTAAATTAACGGAAACATAATGCTAGAACGTTCTAATCCTATTTATTACTACACACATGTTTTTAAGTGAAAATAATTGTGCAGGAACTATGCAACTTTGTATATGTAAGTAATATGCAACTATAATTATTTGATACTTCTTTATAGTGACAAATGTGGTATTTTAGTATTTTAGATTTTTTGGCACTTTTTTGGGAATTTTGCCTATCATTCACAATCATTATTAAAGACATGACGATGGATGTTTTTTTTTTGCATTTTAAATATTAGATAAATGGAGCCTATGGGAGCCACACAATTCCACCTATAAAGGCCCTTTAAAAAGACTAGCATATTTTTGTGTCGTTCTCACCATTTTCGGGCCCTAAATGGCTGTCAAAGTGTATCAACTTGTCAGAATACCGACTCAGACGTCTTCTGTCCAGGTGATAGGCATGATTTATGATCTACAATTGGGTCCGCTGTAAGCAGACTTTTATTTATGTTAATTTAATATATAGAATGCATAAAAAAAACAAAAAACATCTGTCATCATGTCTTTCATTATGATCATGAACGATAGGCAAAATTAAAAAAAAAAAGTACAGTTCCCATTTAAGGACACTTATTACGTATGTCTCGCCTGTGTGCTACTGTATGCTTTGCTGTTGTGTAGCTGCTAGCTTCTAGTAACCTATAGCCTGCCATGTTTACCTTTTGTAAATGACTAAATCCCTAAAATACATGACAAGACCAACCTTGTGTGCTTTCTTTCTTTTTTTAGTTATTTCGAACATGAACACACTTACAGCCTATTACATCACACAATTTCATATAATTTCTCTTTACATTATGTCCGAAAAGTAGTAGGAAGAAGCAAAGCTCATTTAATCCTACCCTTTTCCCACTTCAGAACGTATACAAATACATACGTTAATTTACTGACTTCTTTTTGTAGCACAATTACATCAGTGAATGATTAATACAGCAGTTCTTGTAATAGATCATTAAGTCAGTCATGATAAACATACTGAGATGAAGAATATCCCATTTTCAATAAAGTTGAAAGATTTCTCATAATTCTTCTTCTTTGTACTTTGTAAGCACTATTAATTTGAACAACCTCTTAAACTGGATCATATCAGTACATTGTTTAACTTATTTGCTTAATCCATTCCATAATTGAATTCCACATACAGATATGCTAAAGGTTTTTAGTGTTGTACGAGCATACACATGTTTTAAGTTAGTTTTTCCTTTAAGGTTATATTTCTCCTCTTTTGTTGAGAAGAATTGTTGTACATTCTTGGGTAGTAGGTTATAGTTTGCTTCGAGCATCATTTTAGCTGTTTGCAATTTTTGGAGGATATTTGAATGTTAACTGGCTGTCCAGCTTTGCACATTTAACTCGCTGCAGGACTGCTTGTATCGGAGTTCATAGTGGAGATTTTAGATGCAAGCCGACATCATCCGATACGTTTTTTTTTTCCGTGGATATTGGACCGATATCCAATTTCAAAATCGGATCGGAACACCCCTAGTTCTTGCTGTGATAAAGTGCAACAATGCTTAAAAACTTTGGTCACTTGCAGTACGTACTACTTTATTGTGCCATATCATTTTTATTTTTATTTTTATTTTTATTTTTTTAAATTTTTTTAAAATTTTTTTTGTCCTGTCCAGCTATTCAGGCAAATCATATTGTAGCCGTTTACTTTACAAAAGAGAAGTGTGGGATTACTTCTCTTGTTGCCTTATTTGTATTTGACTTTTTAAAATGAATTTATATTATTATTTGGTGCAGCCGGGCTGGAGCAGGAGCGGATGGAAAGAGAAAATAAGGAAGACAGAGGGGGAAATTGCGAGGACAAGAGGGGGATAAGACAGAGAGACAACAATAACAGCAAACACAACAATAACAATAACAACAACAATAGAACAACATCAGCAAATAGGATATGTACAAATATGATGGTAAAAGTGATAGCAAAGAAGCAGTTAGTGAAGTAAATATTAATAATACAGAAATGACAATGAACATTATTGCACTACAAATGGAGCAATACAAATACCAATAGAAATAGCACTATTGATAATGAATAATAGCAATACTTACCTCTATTATCAACAATACAATTGTTTCAAATGCAACAATACATATATGTAATGATAACGGAAATAGAAAAGAAAGCAGATAAATGGAGGGGAAGAAAGAGAAGCCAACTATATTAACATTGTAGATTGTTATAGTAACAATACGTTATCGTAACAATATGGCACAACATTGTGCCACATTATAAGACTTTTTCTGCGACAGTAGCAAAGTACCACACAGCCACATTTCCCAGCTGAACTGTAATCGAAGGTACTTAAGCTATTTTTGCGGTAGAATGTCTGAGAAGCATTGTTGGTCTTTTGTATATCGTTTCTTTCCACGTTGACAATTTTTGTCCCGCTTGGCTAAAATTGCAGTTTTTTAGAAGCATGACAAGGTGTCATTTAGTGGTGGCAGCAAAGAGCGTGTGAGTGTATTGTGGCCTCATGAGTTGTGTGACACACACACACAGCGGGTCTAATCCTGCCTTGATTGTGTTTCCGTGGGCCTTTTCAGTGTCTGAGTGCAGGGTGACTCACGACCATTGTGGGAACAACAGCGGGTCGCGTTCACAGGCCTCCTTGAGCGATGGCGGCGCCCCGACTGCGTGAACCTGCGACACGCCTGGTGTGGCAAAGGCATTAAGCGTGTGAGGAGGAAGATGTCTTCTCACCATTCACCCAGAGACACGGCAAACAATTTGGCACGGGACTGTTTTTTTTTCTCTCTACACGTTGTAATTGTTTCACACTCGCTGCGGCCGACAGATGCGACCACGCGTCCGTCGGGAGGAGAAGTGCGTAAGCGTGCCTGATTGATGTCAGCGTGTTCGATGGCTGTGAGCTTCATTTACTGTCGTCTTCTCTGGGGCAAAAAGTGGGGGCTTTGTCAGCGTCTATGTTTGTGTGCAGATGTTGAACACTGCTGTGTGTGCAACAGTTTGCTGGCTCAGCAGGGATTGTAGGATCGCTGCTTTCTGTCTTGCAATAAAGTCTGACACATAACATCAGTCAGTCCCATGGAAACTGACGTGCAACAAATGTGACGGTACATACAGTCGCGATCAAAAGTTTACATACACTTGTAAAGAACATAATGTCATGGCTGTCTTGAGTTTCCAATAATTCCTACAACTCTTAATTTTTTTGTGATAGAGTGATTGGAGCACATACTTGTTGGTCATCACATCACATGGACAACGATAAGGCCTTTTGGAGGAAAGTTCTGTGGTCAGATGAAACAGAAATTGAGCGGTTTGGTCACAATACCCAGCAATATGTTTGGAGGAGAAAAGATGAGGCCTTTAATCCCAGGAACACAATTCCTACCATCAAGCATGGTGGTGGTAGTATTATGCTCTGGGCCTGTTTTGCTGCCAATGGAACTGGTGCTTTCCAGAGAGTAAATGTAACAATGAAAAAGGAGGATTATCTCCAAATTCTTCAGGACAACCTAAAATCACTAGCCCGGAGGTTGGGTCTTTGGCGCAGTTGGGTGTTCCAACAGGAAAATGACCCCAAACACACGTCAAAAGTGGTAAAGGAATGGCTAAATCAGGCTAGAATTAAGGTTTTAGAATGGCCTTCCCAAAGTCCTGACTTAAACGTGTGGACAATGCTGAAGAAACAAGTCCATGTCAGAAAACCAACCCATTTAGCTGAACTGCACCAAATTTGTCAAGAGGAGTGGTCAAAAATTCAACTAGAAGCTTGCCAGAAGCTTGTGGATGGCTACCAAAAGCGCTTTATTGCAGTAAAACTTGCCAAGGGACATGTAACCAAATATTAACATTGCTGTATGTATACTTTTGACCCAGCAGGATTGGTCACATTTTCAGTAGACCCACAATAAATTCATAAAAGAACCAAACTTCATGAATGTTTTTTGTGACCAACAAGTATGTGCTCCAATCACTCTATCACAAAAAAATAAGAGTTGTAGAAATGACTGGAAACTCAAGACAGCCATGACATTATGTCCTTCACGAGTGTATGTAAACTTTTGACCACGACTGTACATGCGACGCTTACGCGCTCAGGTCGCATTTATCCCACCAGAACGTCATAAGAAAGCGATAATCGTCATAATTATTTGCCACATACATATACACATACTGTACATATACCTTCACTGTACAAACATACATATACACATACTGTACATATACCTTCACTGTACAAACATACATATACACATACTGTACATATACAAGTACATATGCATACATACACTCATGCATATAATCACGTTTCACATATATTACCGTTGTTGCCCTAGGGGACACTGGGTAAAACACGGCACACTGACAAAGCTTAACCTATTGTTACTATAACAATCTACAAGGCTAATACAGTTCGCTTCTCCTTCTTCCCCTCCATTCATCTGCTTCCTTTTGTATTTCAAATTATTATTACATATATGTATTGATGCATTTGAAACAATTGTATTGTTGATAATAGAGGTAATTATTATTATTAATTATCAATAGTGCTATTTCTATTGGTATTTGTATTGCTCCATTTGTAGTGTAATAATGTTCATTGTCATTTATGTAGTATTTATTTCACTAACTGCTTCTTTGTTATCACTTTTACCATCATATTTGTACATATCCTATTTGCTGATGCTGTTCTGTTGTTGTTATTGTTATTGTTATTGTTGTGTTTGTTGTTGTTGTTGTCTCTCTGTCTTATCCCCGTTTTGTCCCCACAATTTCACCCTCCGTTTTCCTTTTTTTCCTCTTTCCATCCCCTCCTGTAAAGTAAATCTGTACAACTGATATGGGCATCTACAAACCCCGTTTCCATATGAGTTGGGAAATTGTGTTAGATGTAAATATAAACGGAATACAACCCATATTCAATTGAATGCACTACAAAGACAAGATATTTGATGTTCAAACTCATAAACTTTATTTTATTTTTTTGCAAATAATAATGAACTTAGAATTTAATGGCTGCAACACGTGCCAAAGTAGTTGGGAAAGGGCATGTTCACCACTGTGTTACATGGCCTTTCCTTTTAACAACACTCAGTAAACGTTTGGGAACTGAGGAGACACATTTTTGAAGCTTCTCAGGTGGAATTCTGTCCCATTCTTGCTTGATGTACAGCTTAAGTTGTTCAACAGTCCGGGGGTCTCCGTTGTGGTATTTTAGGCTTCATAATGCGCCACACATTTTCAATGGGAGACATGTCTGGACTACAGGCAGGCCAGTCTAGTACCCGCACTCTTTTACTATGAAGCCACGTTGATGTAACAAGTGGCTTGGGATTGTCTTGCTGAAATAAGCAGGGGCGTCCATGGTAACGTTGCTTGGATGGCAACATATGTTGCTCCAAAACCTGTATGTACCTTTCAGCATTAATGGCGCCTTCACAGATGTGTAAGTTACCCATGTCTTGGGCACTAATACACCCCCATACCATCACACATGCTGGCTTTTCAACTTTGCGCCTATAACAATCCGGATGGTTCTTTTTCTCTTTGGTCCGGAGGACACGACGTCCACAGTTTCCAAAAACAATTTGAAATGTGGACTCGTCAGACCACAGAACACTTTTCCACTTTGTATCAGTCCATCTTAGATGAGCTCAGGCCCAGCGAAGCCGACGGCGTTTCTGGGTGTTGTTGATAAACGGTTTTTGCCTTGCGTAGGAGAGTTTTAACTTGCACTTACAGATGTAGCGACCAACTGTAGTTACTGACAGTGGGTTTCTGAAGTGTTCCTGAGCCCATGTGGTGATATCCTTTACACACTGATGTCGCTTGATGATGCAGTACAGCCTGAGGGATCGAAGGTCACGGGCTTAGCTGCATACGTGCAGTGATTTCTCCAGATTCTCTGAACCCTTTGATGATATTACGGACCGTAGATGGTGAAATCCCTAAATTCCTTGCAATAGCTGGTTGAGAAAGGTTTTTCTTAAACTGTTCAACAATTTGCTCACGCATTTGTTGACAAAGTGGTGACCCTCGCCCCATCCTTGTTTGTGAATGACTGAGCATTTCATGGAATCTACTTTTATACCCAATCATGGCACCCACCTGTTCCCAATTTGCCTGTTCACCTGTGGGATGTTCCAAATAAGTGTTTGATGAGCAATCCTCAACTTTATCAGTATTTATTGCCACCTTTCCCAACTTCTTTGTCACGTGTTGCTGGCATCAAATTCTAAAGTTAATGATTATTTGCAAAAAAAAAAAAATGTTTATCAGTTTGAACATCAAATATGTTGTCTTTGTAGCATATTCAACTGAATATGGGTTGAAAATGATTTGCAAATCATTGTATTCTGTTTATATTTACATCCAACACAATTTCCCAACTCATATGGAAACGGGGTTTGTACATCAACAACATGATTTGCCTGAGTAGCTGGAGTGGACAAAAACAATAAATATATATATATATATATTTGTTACAAAATAAATAGTCAACAACGGAGCAAAAACAAAAAAGGTGAAAATAAAATGTTTTAGATACTCACGTGAAAGTTTTACCACTTCTGTTGACTGCTCGCCCACAAATAGTCTCTTCAAGAAGACATCGAAGCAAAATATCTTGTAAAACTGCCAGAGCCGAAATACTGGCGCTCTTCCTTCTTAATCTTATGCGCACAATCATTTGGTTCATAAAATGTTGACTTCGATTGCACAAAATCCTTGAAATTGCCACAAATGCGCCAGTACTGAGACCGACTAGAGATGAAGCCATGTTTACATCAGTGTGTGCGACGTCATGACATCATGTCCGCATTTTGGTCGGATTGCATTCACATTAGAAATCTAATTTTTTTGGTAATATGAACAGCCACTAAAAAAATGGCAGTTGAAAAAAAAACATCCGACATTTGACCCTGCGGTAAGAATTTAGCTTGATGGGACTTATTTATTATTTGTATTAATAAACTCCTGAAGGGAGCCACCAATTTAAACCTTACAACACCACTCCAAATATACACACTAAAAACGAATTGACTTACAATAATGTGGTTAAACATAGCTTTTTGAAACACATTGAGATTGTGATGTCTCCAAGATTTTGTAGGAAAAAAAAAACTTTTTTAAAGGTTTTTTTTACTTTTTTACGATGGGATTAATATAATTAGATTGAGTTCCATCTTGCATGTACACTTCTTCCATCCATCGATCGTTGTTGGTATCCGGCTTGCTATTCACATGCCAGTCTTCCCTACGTGCACTCTATGATCAGAAAGCCCTCAATATTTACAATGTATATGTTTTATTTGATCAACATTGAATTTCAGCAAGCGTTTGAACCAATGGTGTCTCCCTAAAATTTTCTTAAGCCTTATTTGGTGTTGCTTTAATTTTAAAAAGTTCATTTTTGTGTGTGTGTGGGTTTTTTTGTTGGAAAATAGGGGTGACAAATTCAATACAAAGTAGCCAGAATGTGAGTTTTAATAATCATACAACCTATCAATTCACTTCAATATGATTATAAATCTGTCAGGTTTCCCTTTACTTCATAGTGAACAATAGCAATTACATTATTCAAGAATAATCATTAGCCCTAGATAATAATAATTATAATAAATCATCATTTTTGTAATTGTTATGAATATTTTTAATGCATCTAGTGCAGGGGTCTCCAACTCAATTTACCTGGGGACCGCCGCAGGCAGAGTCTGGGTGGGCCTGGACCGCATCAAGTATTCCACAAGAAAAGCTTTGTTGAAAAAAAATTCCAATGTTCTCAAATGTTTTTATGTTTATTTTTTTAACACAAAATAAGATGAACAATAAATAAACACATTAAGAATGAATAAGAAAATAAATAAATACATGTTTGGGGATGTGGAATATATGTTAATTCCACTTGGTGCCACTGTCGTGTTTAGCCAACGCACGGAAAAGGTCTTGATACAAAGAGACGTCATTTCCGCCTTTTCCTGTTCAGCTGCACGGCGGCGGTTAATAAAACAGTCTCCTTTGTTTTTGCGCTGAATGTTGATGTCTTTCGTGATGACATGATGACATTTGTAGATGGTACAAAGTGCCGGGATAGCGAGTGCACAAAGGCGACTGCTTCTGGGGTATTCTCCACTGTGCTGTTACACGAAAAAGAAGCGGAACTGAAACCGTGCTAATGTTAGACTTAGACTTAGACTTAGACATCCTTTTTATTGTCATTCAAATTTTAACTTTACAGTACAGATAAGAACGACATTTCGTTGCATTGGGTCATGGTAGTGCAGGATAAAAAAGCAATAAGGTGCAGATATAAATAAATAGATTATTGTACAGATAAATATATTGCACTTTTGCATATGCATCCAGGTTTATGGATGTATGTTATATTGTCTTTATATTCTAGCGAGTTAATCCATTTTTGGGGGGAATTGAGGGGATGATTATGATGCGTTCAAGAGTCTAACGGCCATGTTGTTGTAAACGTAGTAATACAAGACGGATGAAATCAAATAGAAATGTATGTAGTGTTCATCGTGTGAGGCAGCAACGCAAATACAATGCGTGCAATACAAATCCACAAAATAACGGTGTGGCCCTATAATTCAGGGGTGTCAAACGTAGGACCCACAGGCTCTATCAGGCCCGCGAACAGGTTCAAACTGGCCCGCAAGATGAGTTTGCTGAATATAAAAATTAGATGCATTTTTTTTAATGAAAGAAACTGCTCTTCTAAATGTGTCCACTGGATGTCACAATAGCAATTTAGGGGTAACCCACGTCACACATGACAGTGTTTAAAAATGACATGTCAGCTGACTTTAAGCGCCCTCTGGATTGGCTGCCACCAAAGAATGCCCATTTTGTTGGTTGTTTTGACCAGCACAAGTCACTACATCAACTTTCAGCCTCATCTGAAGTAAGAAAGTGCCTTAATTTTAACTTCTAGGATTCTTGGCAACGCACCTTCCTTCGTGTGTGCAAAGCACTTCGAAGAGTCCTGCTTCAGAAGCCAGTATAAAGATGGATTTTCCAATAAACTACTTTTACTGGCAGGCTTGGGGACTACTTTTTATGGCAATGGACGAGACATGAAATGATAAGTAACAACAAGTAGGTTAGGATTGTGTTAAAGATACTTAAGCAATTTTAGCTCGATTTGTTGTGTAGGTAGCTTAGCCTTCTAATGTAAGACAACTGCATCATCGTCCTCCGGCAAAATAAATAATGATATTCCTAAAAACTACTTCTAATTGGATCAGTGCCTCTTGTGTTTGCAGTTGATATCCTTTAACCTCTGTTGTTTACAACTCAAAGCAGCCGAGCAGCCGAGTTATTTACATTATATAAAATAGAAAAGTATTTGATTGTCAATACACGCATGTGAACATCTAGGATCTCGCACACTCGGTAGAAGTTTAACCTTAGTCAGCGTATAGTTCCAGACCTGTACGTCAGCGTGGCTTTTTTCCTCGCTTTCTACCACACGCATCGCCTCCTTCCTTGTTGGCGACAATAAAACATGGGGAGCCGCTGATATTGCTATATCATCTGGGATGTTGTGTTGTGGTGAAATTCACTCAAAACAGAAGGCTTGTGACAATCACTGACGTCCAAAGTGCACAAGAAAAGAAAAAAAGCTAAAAAAAACCTACAAAACATTTCTGCCGGGCGGACGCGGACGCTTAGTGAAAGTTTTTAAACGGAGAAAAAGAACGGCTTGAAAATAGGTCCGTATAACAAAATATATGCCTATCTTTCACCAAAGAACCACCATTACATGTTATTTAGACCACAAGGAAGTGTTTTAAATGTCGGGGAAAAAAATCATGATATTACCCCATTGTGGCTAGAGTGTCTGCCTTGAGATCTGTAGGTCGTGAGTTCAAACCCTGATCAAGTCATACCAAAAACTATAAAAATGACACCCATTACCTCCTTAGAACCTTTATTTAACCAGATAAGAAAACCCATTGAGATCAAGATCTCTTTCACAAGGGTGACCTGGCCAAGAGGTCAACAGCACATGTCACAGAGCAGTTTCAAAATAAATACATTAAGACATACATTTTAAAATACATAAGAGAACTGTAAAACAACAGAGATTTACATCTTTAAAAACACAGGCACTGTGCAAACGTCTCTCGCTGTTTGTCCCTCAGGACAGAACGGAAGGCTCCAAATGGAAGTAGTTCTGTAAGTTTCAGTTTCCTTGCTTGTCACTCAGCATCAAGGGTTGGAATTGGGGGTTACATCACCAAAATGATTCCCGGGCGCAGGCACCGCTGCTGCTCACTGCTCCCCTCACCTCCCAGGGGCTGATCAAGGGTGATGGGTCAAAGCGAAGGATAATTTCACCGCACCTAGTGTGTGTGTTACAATCATTGGCAAGGCAAGGCAGCTTTATTTGTATAGCACTTTTCATACACAAGGCAGACTCAAAGTGCTTCGCAGACAACAAAGTGAAATGAAAGAAAATAAAAAGCAAAATTAAAATGCAGACAATAAAAATAAAAACAGTGCAGACGTTAAAAGTTAAAAGATTTAGCTGAAAGCTAAGGTGAACATACAAGTTTTCAGTCTAGTTTTAAAAGTCGTCAGAGTTGGGGAAAGTCTGACATCTTCAGGAAGTTTATTCCAGCTATTTGTTGCATAGTGACTGAATGATGCGCTCCCTTGATTTGAGTTTACTCTGGGAACCGCTAACAGATTGGTCTCAGAAGATCTTAGTGATCTACAGGGCTTATATAGTGGGAGCATATCAGTGATATACTTCGGCCCTAGACCATGTAGTGATTTGTATGTGAGCAGGAGGATTTTGAAATCAATTCTCTTGATGTACAGGGAGCCAATGTAAGGATTTAAGAATTGGTGTAATGTGCTCACATTTTTTGGTCTTTGTTAGAACTCTAGCAGCAGCGTTCTGAACAAACTGTAGCTGCCTGACGGTTTTTTTGGGAAGACCTGAAAGGAGACCATTACAATAGTCTAGCCTACTGGTAATAAAGGCATTGGTACTTTAACTTTAACGTTAAAGTTGCACAAAGGCTAAAGAGGAATAACTACAGTATTGACCCGGATATTAGACAACCCTGAAGAAACGCCACCTGTTGGATTGCATGTAGAAATCTCTAGACCCCCACATATAAAACAACACAAACGTGTCATCTTCGGGGAAAACATATCGTCTTATATCCATGTCAGTACTTAATATGAAACTTGCGGTATCTTGGGGGTCAAAACTCGTAACGGCACATTGAGTTCCCTCACTGCCAATTAGTGATAACCACGCTCTTGTCACCTTGGTTCCAGAATGATATCCATCTCCACATTGGTCCTACACTTGCTCGCCTGCTTATTTCCACATTTATTAGACATTTTGCACCGTCCATTTAATCTGGATAGAACGTAATCCCGTGCATTACACGCGTGAAGTGACACTCACAGGCGCTAACTCTCAATTTACTGAAGGATTAGAGGAGGTTCGCTTAACTTCAAGACTCTCTCGCTCTTGCAGGAAGTGACTTTTAACATCTCCGACACACACACACACACACACACTCACACACACAAACACACACACGCACACACCGTGTCACTCCATCTTTGCATGGTGCTGCATCATACTGAGAGAAGCAGCACTCGCCATAGCTAGATTTGGTTATGATGCTTGCAATCATAAGCATGGAATGCTTGTGACAGCCAACTTCCAAGTAGCACATGAGTGTGGCACTCTTAGCTCCTCCGAGCTTGCGCGTGTAAATCCACTGACCTAAAAAAGACATCTCTCCAGGTTTTTTCCCTAGCCGGGCGACTCGCTCCCCTGCGATGTTATCTCCCCGCATCCACACCATCAGCACTTTTTTGTTGCCTTCTCTTTTCATGTCCGTTGCCGCTGAGTTTGTTTAGGATGCTGAATATTGGCCTTTTCTAATAAGCATCCATAATTTATCCATGGCTCTGAGGTAGAAAAGAAAGGAAGGAAGGAAATGAGGAAGGGGATAAGGAGATAGGATGAGACTTAAGCATTAAGCTTGAGATGATGCAAATTTTTTGCACTTTCTTAGCACACACACACACGCACACACACTTCTTCAAATTGCATCCTCTACCTGAATGCCATCTTTTCTGTCTGCGCTTGTCAAATCTCAAGGATTTGACAAGCGCGACCTCTTCAAAACAAGACTGATTGAAAAGATGGATAAACTATGAATAATTTACCCCGTATGTCAATGACATGTTTTATGTTGTCGACTATCTTGTTTCTTGCAAAAAAAAAACATGCACTTGTTGTTTTATTAAGACCCACTTTTGATAGTCCAATTTAGAATCCACAAGCTGTGCAGATGATATCAGTAAAAAAAAACACATTTTGATTATATAATAATGAGTCATATCTTAGAATATGGAATCTATTACTTTATATATGAATTTGTTTTAACTAATACATTACCTTAAAATATGTATTTGTCTTCTTTCTGGTGAAAAATGGCTACAATGTGGTTGTCAAACCTATGGGATGCAATGTAAGTTTAAGCCACTGTGACTGTCTTTATTAATGGTTGTGATGGTGATAGAAATGATAAGTGATAATAATAATATTGCTACATGTTGTTTGTTGTTGTTTAATGTTTTTTAATCACTATTAATAATGTTATTATTTTTATTGCTATTGATACTGTTGTTGTGATTATTAATTTTTGTTTTTCTCTTTTTTTAGTATTGTATTTAGTAAGTATTATATTTCTATGTCTTCTCAATTGCTTTGTAAAATATCATCCTAAGTATTTTAAAACAGGGATTGAGTTGGAGTTGCTCAAGTTTTTTTTAATTAGATTAATTACGATTGTGTGTAATTTTTGTAAATAAAATAAATGGGAAAAAAACATTGAGTAAAACTGGGCATACACAGGCCTCAAACCCATGGCAATCAAAGCAGACAACATCCATCCATCCATTTTCTACTGCTTGTCCCTTTTGGGGTTGTGGGGGGTGCTGGAGCCTATCTCAGCTGCATTCGGGCGGAAGGCGGGGTACACCCTGGACAAGTCGCCACCTCATCGCAGGGCCAACACAGATAGACAGAAAACATTCACACTCACGTTCATGGCTGCCCATATTCAACGTCAAGGTTGTTGCTGGTCCACTGAAGTCCTGTAGGTGGCGGTGACACTCACTTCAAAACAGGGTAGAAAGAGAGTAAGGCCAACACGGTTTCGGACAATCTCCAAAATCAGGGGTGTCAAAGTCAAGGCCTGTGGGCCAGATCATGCCCGCAAATGAATGATCTATGGCCCCCGGGATGATATTTGATTAGTATTTGAACCGGCCGCCTGCTGCTGTTTTGTACGCACCAATACTCCATCAGTGTTGGTGCTAGGAATTTCCAAAATGGGGGTCCCAGGGACCCCATAAAGTCATAAAAAATGGGGTCCCACAGTCAATTTTTGGGGTCCCACTTTTTTGTAAGCGTTTTGAAAACAAATGATAAATGTATGCATTATCCCGTTACATCTATTTTTTTGTTTTTTTTGCTATTGATATATTTGATTGATTTTCATGATTACAAAGCAAGTCAACAATCAATTAATTATGGATTGTACATGGCAACAATCAAGTACAAAACTATATAGATAATACATATATTATGTTAAATGATGTGAGGACCACATTAAAATGGTGTGGTAGAGCAGATTTGTCCCCCGGGCTTGAGTTTGACACCTGTGCTCCAGACCTTGAAGCCGACGTCCTATATTTGAGCCCAAATTGCTTTGGCTCCTTAGTTTTGTATTCACTAAAGTTGACCGATCATGGAAGCGTGCAAATTATTGCGCACAAGACCCGCAACAGGCCACTCCAAAAATACGAGTCATTTGGCAATAGAAATGGTGTTTACGGCTCTTTCAAGGGAATTGGTTCTTGAGGAGCCGTTCCAGTCGAAGAACCGTTCAAAAGACTGGTTCGTTGTGAATTTTGTTACATAACTAAAACATTAAGAAAACTATCGCTTTTAGCAGTTATAAGATACAATTGATGTCAAAATAATTCATTTACTTATCCCTGCAATATTTACTATATTAGTGGAAATTATTCTGAAATATTATAGGTACAATTTAATTTAGTTTGTGTTTTTCATGCTTTGACAATGACATTCCAATTTTGTATTTTCCCATATCTTAAAAACTTTGTGGTACAATAAAAACTGCATTGCAAACTAAAGTTTTTCACAAATATTTTCACATTACAGAACATAATAAACACATAAGAATTAATGTTAATGCATATAAATACAACTGTGATACAAATGTGCGCATAATAAAAATGTGAACGCAAACTGTACGATTGTATCTATTGAGATACTTTATTTCAATAAAAGTGGCACACACCTACTGTAGGCAGCGTGGGCTATTTTAATGTTAAAATATCTTCCAAACAAAGGACTCCCATCTGGGAATTGGTTCTCATCGTTCACTGGAATAGTCGTTCAAAAGACTTGAATCGTTCGCGAACGCCACGCCACTATTTTGCAACACAACCAACAAACATTAAAAATAAAATACCAACATATTTGGTTAAAAACACTACATTTTAAAATGTTTTTAAAAGCATTAACAGGTTAGGGTTAGAGATGATAAAATGTATTAAAGTGTTTTTTTTAGTATGCTTTATTGAGCATCAACAATGCGGAATGATACAGTGCATACAGAAGACGGAAATAACAACAAAAAAACTTAAACCAGAATAAATCGAAAAGACCAAACAAAACAATAATAATAAAGCCAGTATTAATTTAGTTAAATAAATAAATACAACTGATATTGTGGAATAGTGAGTTTTATCCAGAAAGTTCAGGTGTCGGACTCCTCCATCACAGAATTATAACATTTTAAAACAAACATACACTGTTTGAAAACAAGAAAAAAAATGTCTTAAAACATGGGATTTCTAATCACCTGTTGAGGTTTCATCTGTGACACTGGCACCTGGGGCTGAAATTTAAATATGTGAGTGAGTGGCTCCACTTAATTTCATTGAGCATTACAAGCTTTTCGTGTCTTTCTCGCCAGTTCCAGGTCCTAAATGGCTGTCAAAGTTAAAGTTAAAGTAGCATTGATAGTCACACCGGGGAATCATTTTGGTTATTTAACCCCCAATTCCAACCCTTGATGCTGAGTGGGAGGTAACGGGTCCCATTTTTATAGTCTTTGGTATGACTCGGCCAGGATTTGAACTCACGACCTACCGATCTCAGGGCAGACGCTCAAACTACAAGGCCACTGAGCAGGCCTTGTGTCAAAGTGTAATATATTCTCAGCCATCTACTTTCCAGGTGAGAGGCATGATTTATGATCTACAATAAACTTACAGGGAGCAGGGAAGCGAAGAAACAGCAGACCACTCAATGATGTAAACATAGGGAGTCACAGAAGTGATCACGTCGCCGCTATAAATAGTTTGTCTGTGTTAGCGCTTATAATAACAATATCACTAATACTTGGTTAATATTCAAGTCACGAAATGTACTGTTAATGGAGTATAGTTGGCGAATTTCGAATGTTTTTTTATTGGATTTTATCGGTGGAATAGTGGAGTTCCCATTGGTTCCGCTGTAAGCTGACTTTTATTTATGTTTATTTAATATTTAGAGCGCATGAAAAAAAAATCCATCCATCTTCATGTCTTTCAAAAAAAGTGCAGTTCCCCTTTTAAAGTCAAAACATCCATTCATCCATCCATATTCTAGGGTATGAAGTCAAAACAGTGTTGTAGTATTAACAGTTCTTACAAAGGTACAATGTTTTGGCCTGTGTAGTGAATACATGTTGGTGACAGTTTGACCTTAAAACAGACAGTTTTATTCTCTCCTATGTGGCAAAAAGAATTCTAATAAAAATCCTTTCAACAATCTGTTTTTATAGGATTGACTTGTTTTGGACAACATCTTACTAGAATAAATTCAAGAAGCTCTTCAAGGTCAGGCATCCTTTGTTGTCATGCATACAGACATAAATTGCGTAAAAACAAAAGATAGTTATTAGACCGGGGGGAGTGACGATAGTTGCCAAAACAATTTTCTTTCTTTTTTTTTTTCTCTCTCGAAGAAATGACTCCATTCATCAGTTAAGGACGCCTGCACATTAAACCCTAGCTTAATATGCCCATGTTCCTCCCCTCATCTCAGTCAGCCCCACCCTTGTGAAAATGTCGTCCACATGGTGCTTAAACAAAGTACCTGTTTAAGTTATTACGTCTCACTGCTCACATGTAACTGCTTGCTCAGCACATTCCCTCTCAGTTTCATCCTTCTTTTAGTCCTTTCCTTTGCTTTTCTTCCCTTCTCTCGCTCCCTGTACGTCTGGGCCGCTATTAAAGGCGGACGACGTTTCTATTAACCTGCGGGTGAGCAGCAGAGCCAGAGGACTGTGGCCAAAGTGATATGTTGACCATGGTTTACACTCGCCTTGCCACCTGGGGTTAAAGGATAAGAGCGTTTAGATGACGTCTCGGGAGGTTTGATTTATCACCTCGTCCACCGTGCACTTAGGCCGGGAGGGCCCAGGTGGGCACCAGGTAGCAGATGAAGGTGGGCAGTTGGCCTGCAAGGACATAGATCATCATCTTTCTTATTAGAAAGTGTATATGACAGGTTTACGTGCAATTTTTCCATCTTACATTAAAGTGACTCATATCCATATTGTTTTGTTGGTCAGCATATTCTCCTTTTTGTGTCTTTATTACAGTACTTAAAACACATCTGAACGTTTATGTCTCATTTGGTCAATAAGTTACCTCGCTGAAGAAACCGCAGTATGCTCGTTCTCCCCAAGGCAGCACAACTACGCCGTAATGTTGCAATGTACCAAGAAAATTGATATTGATATAGATATTTCCAGTGGGACCTTAAAAATCAAACACAATTCATTCCAGGATGCTGGTCAAACTCCTCAAAACTATTTCTCCCGGAGGAAAATATGGAAATAACCAGTTCCAGAGTCGATCTGTAAGCATCATAAAACCTTTATTACGTGCACAGGCAATTTTAAGTGAACGACTGTAATAGGTGATGATTTTTAATACTAGTACACGTGTAAAAATAAGTAAACACTAAAACTATACTAGACAGTATAATGGGTGTGATCTACTAAGATGCAGATGTGCTAAGTAGCATGCACAAACAATACAATTGCACATACTGTGCTGGTGATCTATTAATACTGCATGTACAATTGATAGCATTGGAATTGGTGCAGACTACTCTGGCGGTCACCATGCTCCAACATGTGGTGAATTTGCTACGTTGAGGAACATGCAGCACACAAATGTAATCTGTACCACCGTTTCTGGACAATATTGAAGCGATCTGCAATGCTGAAAGTGTACTTTCAGGCAGGCTGCTTTTATAGCAAAAACACCAGCTATAACTACGATTGTGTGTGGGAATAATCCACATGCAAGAAAATGCAGTGTTAAAATAGTATTTTTTAATATAAGAGATACAGTATATTGATTTGATTTTGTCTGCTGGCTCCATTAAAGGGGTCCTATTATGCAAAACCAAGTTGTCTTACCTATTGGCACCTGCTGTTGTGTATTTGAGATCTGCATAAGTCCAGAACATTTTAAATCAACCCGTGGTGGCATGACTGAATAATTTATAAAACAATCTTGCCTTCCTTCATATTTCCTCTTAACGGGCTGTTTGGAATTTGCCCAATTTGTGAGGTTTTTCCCATTGGAATGTCAAGACCTGTTGCCCGGGTCATGTCTCAGTTTATGTTTAGTAGTATTCTTCCTATGTTTATGTCTAGTTTTGTTCCTAGCGCCACTAGCTCCTTTTGTTTACATTTGTTTGCTTGGAGCCTGAAGCTCACAGCTGTCTCTCATGATGATTAGCGTCCCCACCTGTAGTAAGGTGGGGACGCTCTCCCTTGATTAGTACCCATCTCGCCGTGCAGTAAGTGCAGTTCAAATGTTTACGTTCAATTATGTTGTGTCTGATTAGCTGTATGCTAATACTGTGTATCGCCTGCTGTTTTACTGTTGCCTTATGCTATTTTGCTTATGCTATTGGTTGCACGATCCTGCTGCACTTCCTTGTGCAAGTTGAGATCAAATTAAAACACTTGCTTTCTTGCACGGCACTTTCTGTCTTTCTTTTTCGCATTTTGAAAACCATCGCCACAATTGCGACCCCAACGTGACGCTTGTATCTCCATATATGGTAAAGTTTTACCGCAAGACTTTTGCGCTAGTTCGCCATTGTCGGCCGACATTGGGCCCCATTCAGCAATAAGTTCTTAACTTTTCCTCTTATCTTTCTTCCTAAGTGGTTTCCTCAGAGGATTCCATTCAAATTCATGACGTGATCTTAAATGGCCAAATTGTTCCCACCTGCTGTTCTTAAATTGCTGAATGCCAAATGGTTAGCGCGTGCGTGTCCATCATAATTTGCATATAAACACGCCCCTATTTCCCCAATATGCATATGTAAACACCCTTAATTCCGTAATTTGCATAGGTAAGCACCCTTAATTCCCCATATAAGGGCACAATTCCGGCGCAAAAGCCAAACATCAAACACGCGGAGAAAACACAAACAGATTAAAGAAGAGAAATTCGTATTATCCAGCTGGGAAAATACATAATGTCAAAATGTAAGTTTAAGAAAGGGGGGACTGCTCTCGGTAGCCTAAAGCGTTCAAATAAATATTTGTCACTTCGGGCAAATAGGTCTACATGGTCGTGAAATATGCGCTCCCTCCCCAGGGCACGATCTACGGCATCTTGCAGTAGCAGCAAAAGCATTGCCATTGTGTGAGTTGAGTTGCAACAGGGTATGAGCGGCCTGTTGGTCTTTTAAAGAGTCACCAATCACTAAATCAACACCCCCGGTAATTTATGATTGTGTGTGTTTGTGTGTGTGTGTGTGCATGCGCGCGTGTATTTTGAAATGTCTATATATTGCTCATTTTGCTATATGTCTTTGTCTGTCTGTTGTCTGTCTGTCTGTCTTATCTATCTATCTATCTATCTATCTATCTATCTATCTATCTATCTATCTATCTATCTATCTATCTATCTATCTATCTATCTATCTATCTATCTATCTATCTATCTATCTATCTATCTATCTATCTATCTATCTATCTATCTATCTATCTTTATATATCTATCTACCTATCTATCTATGATATTAATTTAACATTAGACAATAGAAGTAAGGGAACTTGTCACACTTAAGAACAAATAGGCCACCCTAAGAGTGCTCTGGAGCACCCGTAGATTTTGTTCTTACCTACGAACAAATCCCAGCAAAGAAAACATTGGTGAATTAAAAAAATCTCCTTAAAAACTTCGTAAGTGGGCCTAAGAAAAAAATTTGTTCTTAAGAACGGTTGCTGAATGGGGCCCATTGTCGTCAATAAGTTCCTTCTTTTTCTCTATCCTCTTGTGCAGAC
Organism: Entelurus aequoreus; assembly: GCF_033978785.1. NCBI lineage: Eukaryota > Metazoa > Chordata > Actinopteri > Syngnathiformes > Syngnathidae > Entelurus > Entelurus aequoreus. The sequence continues at coordinate 32,499,433 of NC_084732.1, read as the reverse complement.
CTGGGCAAATTACGGCCCGCCTTTACATGTTATGTAGACTACACAGAAGTGTTTTAAATCTAGAACAACAATCGTAATATAACCCCTTTAAGTCATCCAGCAGCTCCAAAATGGAATTGCTGGACAGATGAATAACTGCACAGGCATTATTATTATAATTCTTAATCATTCTACACATGTAAAGATAAATAAACACTAAAGCTATCGTCGGGGCCTCACGTGCCATCATGGAAAGACAAAAAATGTAAAAAGAAAAAAAAAAAATTAAATTGTTATATGTATCCAGTGATTATACTATAACGTTATTTTCCATTTAACTTCAGCAGTTTTAGATTATTTTTATTCAAAATCGCTGAATTTTCATATTTGCCATTCAAATACTGAGAAGAGACTTGCGGTGAATCACAAGCCAGTTGAGCCTCGCCATGGATTGCGCAATGACTCGGCTAACTGCTGGCCTGCCGTGCAGTGAGACCGTATTGCTATATGAATTATATTATAAATTTCCATAGTTTAGTTAACTGACGTATATAATGTACAGTGTATTTTGTCAACAACTGTATGTATGTAACGTATTTCTTGTGCTGAGCAATCATAAAACGGCTGCGAAGATGCACTGGGTGAGGCTCGCAGTAATCCTGCCTCCTGGTGGTAGAGGGCGGTAGTGATCCCAGAGATCATTCTTGCGACTACTCGGCTGCAGAAGAAGTGACAACAAGCAGCAACAGTTAGCAGCGATCGTTTATTTTTTTCCTCTCGCCTGAACTTTTAGCATGGAGGATTACATATCTAAAATAAAATAGTTTTCTAAACTGGACTTTCAATCGAAGCAGGAGGTAATAATTAAAGGAAGATCTCCATCGAGACAGAGAGACTTTTAAAACTGAAGAAAGATAAGGAAGACTTCTATAAACAAGTTATCGATGCTTTTGTTTAAAAGGAGCGGCGCATGGACTTCATTTATAAGTAAAGTAAGACCATAATAACGTTTTTTTTAATTAAATGTGCTTTTTTGTATGCTACAGTTTGTATGTGTAAAGTTAAAGTTAAGTTGAAGTACCAATGATTGTCACACACACACTAGGTGTAATGAAATTTGTCCTCTGCGTTTGACCCATCCCCTTGTTCACCCCCTGGGAGGTGAGGGGAGCAGTGGGCAGCAGCGGCGCCGCGCCCGGGAATCATTTTTGGTGATTTATCCCCCAATTCCAACCCTTGATGCTGAGTGCCAAGCAGGGAAGAATGCTGGTATGAGCTTTTAAACATAACTCGTTAACTGCTGCCAATCAAATGGTGAATAAGATACTCTTTAGGGTTCATATGTTTGTAAATCTGACTGTGATGAAGTCAGTGCCTCACCAGCCATGAACCTCACCGCACGTCACTGTTACAGTCCCATTATGGCGACACGCGCATGATATTGTCTATATACGTTGTCTGTCATTGCATCTATTTCCCCTTTCTCGCCACAACAGCCTTGTGTGCATACATGTGCCAGTTTGCACGTGCCTTGATCTTTGTGATTAAAACATAGTTTTATATCATTTGACAAGGTTGTAAACTGTAATTAGGTTAGATATAATTATTGAAAAGGATTCAACTCAACAGTCAGATCACTAATTCAGTGTTAATATTTAAGGGGCCCCAGGCCCCTCTGTTGGGCCCCGAGGTCAAACAGGTTAAAATCCTCTGCCCTTAGAGTACAGTGGTGTGAATGCTGCCATGGCGGCGGTTTTATCGGAAAATTACAAAATAAAGAACACTTTTTTTTTTATGGCAAAGTTTTCACTCTCCTCCTTGTCACAAGTTGGCCCTCTGGACTTTTGGTGACGTTTACCTCAGCTGTTAACACAACGAATAAATTAAAATAGTTTTAACCCATGTTGTTAGGGGAGGTGTGTCTTTACTCTCACCTGACACGACACCATGCTTCTCCTCCTGGTGCTTGACATTCTTAAAAATGCTTGAATTTTAGATGGATATATACTTTTAGCTATGTTTTTATTATTTAAGGTCTTAAAAACTGGCTAGCTATACAGCATGTCTAGGGCTGTGAATCTTTGGGTGTCCCACGATTCGATTCAATATCGATTCTTGGGGTCACAATTCGATTCAAAATCGATTTTTTTTTTGATTCAACACGATTCTCCATTAAAAAACGATTTTTTCCCGATTCAAAACGATTCTCTATTCTTTAAATACATAGGATTTCAGCAGGATCTGTTCTGCTGACATGCAAGCAGAGTAGTAGATTTTTGTAAAAAGCTTTTATAATTGTAAAGGACAATGTTTTATTAATTGATTGTAATAATGTACATTTGTTTAAACTATTAAATGAACCAAAAATATGACTTATTTTATCTTTGTGAAAATATTGGACACAGTGTGTTGTCAAGCTTATGAGATGCGATGCAAGTGTAATATATTACACTTATAATATATATATATATATATATATATATTATATATATATATATATATATATATATTATATATATATATATATATATATATATATATATATATACAATATATATATATAATATATATATTGAATATAAGATGGCTGCGCTTCAGAGCAGCGGCTTCGTGCGAGCGCTCCTGGAAGTGAGGGCAAAAATACCCCTCAATTCAGTCAATTTCATGGCTGGCTCACAGCGTGTTCACTCCGTGATCACTTACGACCGACTTACAATTCTGGATGTGGAGAGATCGGGCCATTTTGGGCTGATAGATGCGTGTACGATGGACCTGCTCGCTAGCTTGGGAATTCTTCGCGAGCTACATCCAGCAGTGGCCTTTGAAGCAGCGGCGTCGACTACCAGCGGAGACGGTCAGCGAAAGAGACGTAAGCGGTGCGCTCGGAAGCAGAAGCGGGGGTGTCGGGCGGGGCTAACAACAAAGCTAAATGCTTTGTTGTTAGCGGGGCTAACGAAAAAGCTAAATGCTAATCCACAAAGAAGCGCTAATAAGGAGTCTGTTAAGCTAGAACTAGCCAGCGCCAGGCTGGATAATCCCTGCACACATAGCAATTCTTCTAGAATAATATACAACTCACATAATGTTTTTTCTGCGTCAGAGGTGGACATGCATTTTACTGAGGTGGCAAACAATCTAAAAATTCCTGTCATATCAATTCCTAGATATGGTCGAAATTATTTAAAGTGCACTATGCATAATAAACGTAACATTATTAATATTGCTACTACGGATACTTTCAACAAAAACTCCTCAAAACAGCCCACTACCTATAATATGGGCTTTTTAAACATAAGGTCATTGTCTTCCAAAACGTTATTAGTTAATGAAGTCATCAGAGACAACAATCTTGATGTCGTTGGTTTAGCCGAGACCTGGCTCAAACCAGACGAATTTTTTGCGCTGGGTGAGGCGTCTCCTCCTGGCTATGCGGGAACGCATATTGCCCGCCCCATTAAAAGGGGTGGGGGTGTTGCACTAATATACAACAAAAACTTTAGCCTTACCTCGGACCTAAATAATAAATATAACTCGTTTGAGGTGCTCACTATGAGGTTTGTCACACCGCTGCCTCTCCACCTGGCTGTCATCTACCGCCCCCCTGGGCCCTATTCGGACTTTATCAATGAATTTTCAGAGTTCGTTGCTGATCTAGTGACGCACGCCGACAATATAATCATAATGGGAGACTTTAACATCCATATGAATACCCCATCGGACCCTCCATGCGTGGCGCTCCAGACTATAATTGATAGCTGTGGTCTTACACAAATAATAAATGAACCCACGCATCGCAACGGTAATACGATAGATCTAGTGCTTGTCAGGGGTGTCACCACCTCTAAAGTTACGATACTCCCGTACACTAAAGTAATGTCCGATCATTACCTTATAAAATTCGAAGTTCGGACTCATTGTCAACAAACTAATAATAATAATAATAACTACTATAGCAGCCGCAACATTAATACTGCCACAACGACGACTCTTACTGACCTACTGCCTTCAGTAATGGCACCTTTCCCAAATTATGTGGGCTCTATTGATAACCTCACTAACAACTTTAACGACGCCCTGCGCGACACCATTGATATTGTAGCACCGCTAAAGCTAAAAAGGGCCCCTAAAAGGCGTACCCCATGGTTTACAGAAGAAACTAAAGCCCAGAAATTATCATGTAGAAAGCTGGAACGCAAATGGCGTGCGACTAAACTTGAGGTTTTCCATCAAGCATGGAGTGATAGTTTAATAACTTATAAACGCATGCTTACCTCAGCTAAAGCTAAATATTACTCAAATCTCATCCACCTCAACAAAAATGATCCTAAATTTTTGTTTAGTACAGTAGCATCGCTAACCCAACAAGGGACTCCTCCCAGTAGCTCCACCCACTCAGCAGATGACTTTATGAATTTCTTTAATAAGAAAATTGAACTCATCAGAAAAGAGATTAAAGACAATGCATCCCAGCCACAACTGGGTTCTATTAACACAAATATGACTGTATATACGACGGACATTGCCCTCCAAAATAGTTTCTCTCTCTTTGATGAAATAACATTGGAGGAATTGTTAAAATGTGTAAATGGGACAAAACAAACAACATGTTTACTTGACCCAATTCCTGGGAAACTTATCAAGGAGCTTTTTGTTTTATTAGGTCCATCAGTGTTAAATATTATAAACCTATCACTTTCCTCTGGTACTGTTCCTCTAGCATTCAAAAAAGCGGTTATTCATCCTCTACTCAAAAGACCTAACCTCGATCCTGACCTCATGGTGAACTACCGGCCGGTGTCCCACCTACCGTTTATCTCGAAAATTCTCGAAAAAATTGTCGCACAGCAGCTAAATGAACACTTAGTGACTAACAATCTCTGTGAACCTTTTCAATCCGGTTTCAGGGCAAATCACTCTACGGAGACAGCCCTCGCAAAAATGACTAATGATCTATTGCTGACGATGGATTCTGATGCTTCATCTATGTTGCTGCTTCTTGATCTTAGCGCCGCTTTCGATACTGTTGATCATAATATTTTATTAGAGCGTATCAAAACGCGTATTGGGATGTCAGACTTAGCCTTGTCTTGGTTTAACTCTTATCTTACTGACAGGATGCAGTGTGTCTCCCATAACAATATGACCTCGGACTATGTTAAGGTAACGTGCGGAGTTCCCCAGGGTTCAGTTCTTGGCCCTGCACTCTTTAGTATTTACATGCTGCCGCTAGGGGACATTATACGCAAATACGGTGTTAGCTTTCACTGTTATGCTGATGACACCCAACTCTACATGCCCCTAAAGCTGACCAACACGCCGGATTGTAGTCAGCTGGAGGCGTGTCTTAATGAAATTAAACAATGGATGTCCGCTAACTTTTTGCAACTCAACGCTAAGAAAACGGAAATGCTGATTATCGGTCCTGCTCAACACCAACATCTATTTAATAATACCACCTTAACATTTGACAACCAAACAATTAAACAAGGCGACTCGGTAAAGAATCTGGGTATTATCTTCGACCCAACTCTCTCGTTTGAGTCACACATTAAGAGTGTTACTAAAACGGCCTTCTTTCATCTCCGTAATATCGCTAAAATTCGTTCCATTTTGTCCACAAGCGATGCTGAGATCATTATCCATGCGTTCGTTACATCTCGTCTCGATTACTGTAACGTATTATTTTCGGGCCTCCCTATGTCTAGCATTAAAAGATTACAGATGGTACAAAATGCGGCTGCTAGACTTTTGACAAAAACAAGAAAGTTTGATCATATTACGCCTATACTGGCTCACTTGCACTGGCTTCCTGTGCACCTAAGATGCGACTTTAAGGTTTTACTACTTACGTATAAAATACTACACGGTCAAGCTCCTGCCTATCTTGACGATTGTATTGTACCATATGTCCCGGCAAGAAATCTGCGTTCAAAGAACTCCGGCTTATTAGTGATTCCCAGAGCCCAAAAAAAGTCTGCGGGCTATAGAGCGTTTTCTATTCGGGCTCCAATACTATGGAATGCCCTCCCGGTAAAAGTTAGAGATGCTACCTCAGTAGAAGCATTTAAGTCTCATCTTAAAACTCATTTGTATACTCTAGCCTTTAAATAGACTCCCTTTTTAGACCAGTTGATCTGCCGTTTCTTTTCTTTTCTTTTCTACTCTGCTCCGGGGTGGACCGCTAGCCTGTCCATCAGATGGGGACATCTCTACGCTGCTGACCCGTCTCCACTCGGGATGGTTCCCGCTGGCCCCACCATGGACTGGACTTTCGCTGATGTGTTGGACTTTCACAATATTATATCAGACCCACTCGACACCGAGGATGTCGTTGTGGCTTGTGCAGCCCTTTGAGACACTAGTGATTTAGGGCTATATAAATAGACATTGATTGATTGATTGATTGAAGTGTAAGCCACTGTGACACTATTGTTCATTGTTTTTTTTTGTTTTTTTTATAAATGTCTAATGATAATGTCAATGAGGGATTTTTAATCACTGCTATGTTGAAATTGTAACTAATATTGATCCTGTTGTTGATAATATTAATTTTTGTTTCACTACTTTTGGTTTGTTCTGTGTCGTGTTTGTGTCTCCTCTCAATTGCTCTGTTTATTGCAGTTCTGAGTGTTGCTTGGTCGGGTTTGGTTTTGGAATTGGATTGCATTGTTATGGTATTGCTGTGTATTGTTTTGTTGGATTGATTAGTTAAAAAATAAAAAAATATTTTTTTTTAATAAAAAATAAACAAAAATACATTTTTAAAAAATGAGAATCGATTCTGAATCGCACAACGTGAGAATCGCGATTCGAATTCGAATTGTTTTTTTTCCCTCACCCCTAAGTATGTCTCATATACACTTTCTCTGCACTTTTCTTTAATGTATTACTAATTACATTTTAATTAATACATATATTATTTATATTATAACTAATTATTTAATTACTATAACTGAATATATTAATAATTAATATACTCTAATTCATAATTCAACTATTTATACAATTACAGCATCCCATTTGGATGTAATACATGTACAATTTAAATGAATAATGGAAAAAGAAATATTCTGTTACGGGGACAATCATTCGTTCATTCTGTTCAAAGTCCCCTATGACGGACAGTGGGACCCTCTAAAAACAAACTGTTTTTTCTTCATTTTGTTAGGATTTTAACGTTTTTAACACTCTTAAAAGTAAAAAAAAAAAAGTTAAGCATTTATAATTTAAAGCACTAAAACAATTAACTACTTTTGGTCTATGACGAGTTTAATCTAAATTAAACAGACTTTTTTGTGGTCTCGATGAGTGGTTTTCAAATTTTTTTCTCCAAGTAAAAACACTTGGCTCTCCAAGTACCACTCTAATGATCAACATTAAGATACAGTAGCATAGTGGGCCTAAATATTTATTAAAAACAGGCAAAGGTTTTATGAAATATTTTTGGTCACTGTAACATTAAACACAGTTTGAACAGTAAAACTGTGTTTTAATATTTAATTAAGTGATTCTTCGGTGTACCATGAGATGGAACCCGCGTACCACTTGTGGTACATGTACCACAGTCTGGGACTCCCTGGTCTAAATAATATTGTCACAACTTGGGGCTCTGGACTTTTGGTGACGTTTACCTCAGCTGTTAACACTACGAATAAATTAAAACAGTTTTAACGCTAATTTTCGGTTTTCAGGAATAGTTGTGGGCTAACGATGTGGATGACATTCAAACAAACACCCCGGTTTCAGAGCTCCTCTATTAAGTTGATATATGCGTGCATGAATACATTTGACAGACTTATTAAAATGTATGTTATTGAGTTAGACTGGAAGAAGTTCAATAATAACAACTTTGTTTTGTAGCACCAACATAATTATTAACCCTATATATTTTCATTGTCACTTCTGTTTGCCGTCTTGTTAGTTCAAGTCTCGCCCTCCACTGATGATGATGATGATGGGGGTGGCTCTCCTCAGCATGGAGATCACATGGGCGCATGGATCACGGGAGGCGACAGTTCAAGCAAATACATCGCGGCGCCGCATTTACCTTTTGCTGAACTCTCGTTATTATCGATGTCTCACCTCGCTGCCGTCTGACTGTGTGGAATTTGTTAGTCGGCAGCACACTTTTGGAAGTGGGTGGTCAGGAAAGCAGACAAGTACCGGTAGCTCTTAAGCTTTAAGGTTTTTTATTTGCTTGTCTCTTTGTGCATATGTTGGTGACACACATGCAGTAGCAATTTTCAAGCTGGGCGCCCTTACAACAATGTATCATAAAGTACTGTAGTTAATAATAATTAGTTTGTTTACCTGCTTAAAGTAAGTAGACATATTTAAGGCAGATAATGCGCTCATGTGTTAATGATGATCCATCCATCCATTTTCTACCGCTTGTCCCGTTCGGGGTCGCGGGGGTGCTGGAGCCTATCTCAGCTGCATTCGGGCGGAAGGCGGGGTACACCCTGGACAAGTCGCCACCTCATCGCAGGGCCAACACAGATAGACAAGACAACATTCACACTCACAGTCTCACACTAGGGCCAATTTAGTGTTGCCAATCTGTGATTGTTGTAAATTAAGCACTACTTTCGCTGTAGTTTAAAAAAAGAAAATACAAAAAAAGCTAAGTTTTTTTGGGAAACAAACATTCCTAAAGTTGCTTTGAGTGGGATCTGCCACCATGCATGATGTCTGCAATCAGCGTAAACCCCCTCCACCCAAAACATGTCGCTTACTTTGTTTCTCTCTTTACTGATACATCAGAAAATAATGTACCTCCAAAAAAGGGAAAAGGGGGGTAGGATGCGGGGGATTGTTTTATGACAGGAAGTCATACAACTTGAAGTGTGAGTGGACAGTGTGATTTTTGTTTTTATATTGACAATTTTTTTATTGATTTTTTATTTTTATTTTTATTTTTTAATCCGTTAGTACTCACTTCTTCTCCTAATCTTTCATTTTCCTATTGTGTATTTTGTTTTAAAAATGTTGTAAATATTTAGGTCATATTTAGTACCCTTTTGTGTGCATGAGTGACATTTTCACTTATGAGTGAAATTTTCACTTATGAAAAAAAACAAAAACAAACAAAAAACACAAACACACTTCCTGGGGGAGGGGGTCATAAACCCCCCTCACTTCTGGTCAAAAAAAAATCCCCTGCACCCTCCCCTGACCCCCCTTTTTTGGAGGTACATTATCTTCTTCTTACATCAAGTGTGTTTGTGTTTTTATTTTTTTTTATTTTTTTCATAAGCGAAAACTTCACTCATAAGTGAAAATGTCACTCATGCACACACAAGGGTACTAAATATGACCTAAATATTTACAACCTTTTTAAAACAAAATACACAATAGGAAAACGAAATATTAGGAGAAGTGAGTAATAACGGATTAAAAAAAATAAATGAATAAAAAAAAAAAAACATTAAAAAAAAATTGTCAATATAAAAACAAAAACCACACTGTCCACTCACATTTCCTGGGGGGGGTCATAACCCCCCCTCACTTCCGGTCGTTCACTCGCTTCCTCCCCTGACCCCCCTTTTTTGGAGGTACATAATCTTTTTCTTACATCATTGCCTTACAGTAACATGCATTACTGGTCATGTAGTTCCACCAGCGACGTGCGCTCAGATAAAATAGATTTTGCTGCCAAAGTTCAATAATTAGGTATTTGTATTACTACCTTTCAAAAATACAAATTGGTTCATTCCTTCTGGTAGTGGCCGACCAAGCATTGAGCACTTCACTGTTCACTAAACACGTCATCAATGCTCACTTTCATGCATTCACATGCGGCGCAAACATTTGAGAAATCGGACAAAGTCATGTTTAGGTTTCACTTCTGAATCTCCTAGCACACAATTGTGCTGCGTTCAAGGACCCTCAATGAACGTTTGAAACAGAGGTGTTATTAGTTTTTAAAGACAGTGGATGTAGTAATAAAATAATAATATGCATTATAATAATGATATATTGTTATGACTATCATTGTCCACTAGTGATAACCCTACATGAATCAGCTAATATCTACCTTACACAACGAAGTAAAGGGAAACTTGACAAGAGTTCTCATCATTTAAGTGAATACAGTCGTCCCTCACCACATCACGCTTCACCACGTCACATTTTATTTTTTTCATCAATCATCAATCAAAGTTTATTTATATAGCCCTTAATCACAAGTGTCTCAAAGGGCTGCACAAGCCACAACCACATCCTCGGCTCAGATCCCACATCAGGGCAAGAAAAAACTCAACCCAATGGGATACAATGAGAAACCTTGGAGGGGACCGCAGATTGAACCCCCCACACACACCCCTGGGTTCAATGGATGTCGAGTGGATCTAGTTAATAATGTGAGAGTCCAGTCCATAGTGGGGCCAGCAGGGGCATCTTGAGTGGAGACAGGTCAGCAGTGCAGAGAGGTCCCCAACTGATGCACAGATGAGTGGTCCACTCCGGGTCCCGACTTTGAACAGCGAGCGCCTCATCTGTGGTCACCTAATAACCTCTCCACGCAGGAGAAGGGGGCAGAGCAGAAAAGAGACGGCATTTACATTTTTTTAAAGCATTTTCTAAAACTTTTTGGGGCCTAAATGAAGTACTTTTAAGCATAACAACGACTAAATAAAGACAAAATATCAACACTGCAGTAGTATAGAGCGCTGTCATGACCTGTAGCTCCTTGTCATGTCTTGTGTAGTTTTTGGGTTTATTTCATGTTGAACACTTTTATTTTGGTTTTATTTCCTCGGTGTGTTTGTTTTCCTGCAGTAACTTCACCCCTGCTTCTGAGCACTGTTCTCATGATTAGCAATTATGTTTTTTCACCTGCTGCTAATTATTCCTTCAGGGCTTTATAAGCCATTCTCACGTTTTAAGTGTTATGGATGTTTTTCCGCCACTATTTTTGTTTTTACTTTCTCTGTAGGCTTAGACTCATACACACAACTTCCCCTGTGCTTTTCTGTGTATTACCATATTGCACTCTATTTTTGTTTTGTACTTTTGTGCATGAAATACTCTTTACCTGTACGCTGCCATTTGCTTCCGCATTTTGGGGTCACAACCATTGCAACGACGATGGATCGTGACAAACGCGCTGCTCAGTATCGTAGCCACTGATTACGATATTGGTTTAAAATAGTGTAACTAAAATGTTTTATTTCATGTCTAGAGGGCGCCGATAATGTTGAAAAACATATTTAGAAGATTGTAAACATGTTTTTTTTAAGCCCTTGCTATGGTACAGTATTTGATTTATAATTAATAATCCCTACTTCGTGGAAATGTGTTGTGCGTTAATTGTAATGGTTCAGTGGAGAAGTGGATAAATACGCCTTTATTATTAATATAATAAAATGACGTGTGTAATAAATCCAAAGGTGTATGGTGTGACTATGTGGTGCGTCTAGCTGGTGAGTGTTACCGTACAATGTTGAAGGTGCGTGTTGTGAGAGATTCGGAAGTCCAGAAGGGGCAAGGCAGGCTCGCAGGTCCGTGGGCAAGAGGTCAAGGGCAGGAGCGAGGCGTCAGTCTGTGTCCAGGCGAGAGGTGGAGATCCAGGAAGGCAGCAAGAAGACCAGAGGGAATCCGGGGAGACGAGACACACAGCTCGAATCCAGGGAACGAAGAGGAGCTGCAGGATGACGACACGGGACAAGACACAATGAGCACAGAGGAAGGGAAACAGAGAGCGAGTAGGCACATGAAAAGGAGATAGAGAGGTGTGGGCTTACTGAACAATACAGGTAGCTATGTTCTGGCACTGGAACGCAGGACACGCTGGCTTAAGAGAGGCGTGAAAAAATAAATAAATAAATAAAATTAAATTTAAAAAAATAAAGGCGTCAAGCTCTCATCAGCGGCAGGTGTGCAGATTGCAGATTGAGTGCAGCCGAGGCGCGGCCGCAGCAAGAGAGGAACGTCCGTGGGCGTGTCCAGAGACGCGCTCAGAGGAGCGCACAGAAGAATAAGAGGCGGCAGGTGCTTGAGCCGTAACATTAACAAGTTAAAGTTAAAGTACCAATGATTGTCACACACACACTAGGTGTGGTGAAATTATTCTCTGCATTTGACCCACCACTCTTGATCACCCCCTGGGAGGTGAGGGGAGCAGTGAGCAGCAGCGGTGGCCGCGCCCGGGAATCATTTTTGGTGATTTAATGTCTGGAACCAATTAACAGGAACAAGGACTGCAATGACACGTTGTATGATTATTACAACTCACATTCTGGCTACATTATACTACATATGTCAGCACTATTTTGTGAAAAAAAAAAAATCAACATAAAAATATTATTTTTAACTAAGAAAATATTTAGCAGGGGTTTAAGAATATTTTAGGGAGTCTTCGGCCCCCTAAACACTCCATTCAAGAGTATCACGATGATAATAATAAGTAATATCAAAGAAAAAACTGAGGCAACAAACAAGATCTTGTTAAGGGCCACACAAAGCCTGCTGATGACTATTGGAATGAATCATGGGCTAAAATGTGTCTGTCATTGTTGGCGTGCATGAAATTGAAGAGCGGGCAACATTTGGCGTGTGACTTATTCATGAAGATGACAGGATGCTTGTGAACAGCGGTGAGAACATAACTCACATCAGAGCGCCCGCCTCCTCCTGCACCTGTCAGTCTAACTCTTCTTCACTTGCTTCAATCTCCTCTGCTTTGTCTTCTTCTTCTCTCACCTTTCTTTCACGTCACCAGTCTGTGGCGACCAGGGGCCGTATATGGACACGTTCACCTGGCTATAAATAGTCCCTCTGTTGGCAGGTTTCAAAGTAATTGGACTGTGCTCTGGCCCTCACTTTCATGGTCAGGTGTGGCCCCTCCTACCTTATTTCATGACTAATTAGGCACATTAAAGTCTGGTGTTGAGGCCAAATTTCTCATGTGCATGTGGTGGCTGTCATCATGCTGCTGTGAGGGCAGGTTAAAAAGACATTTATTTTGTAGTTCATGAGCCGTTATAAAGGTGTTTAACAAGCTCCTTCCGCACCAAACTCACCCAAGCGTGCTTTTATGGACGTACAACAAACTTTTTCCACAAAATTGAAAGCACAGAATTGTCAAATATCTTAGCAAGATGAATAATTAAGATTTTAGGTATACATATTGTTAGGGTTTCTTCACTCCACCCGATGGCTGAATTAAGTTTTGAACCAACACCACCTCTGGCTAAATTCGGGGCCTAAGCAGAATTTTATTTGGAAGCCCCCATATTACAAGATTTTTCACACTTTTTTAAGACTTCAAATATTATTTATGAGAAACTATTTTTTATAGTTTCTTAACCAAACTTGAAGGCAAGGCAACTTTATTTGTATAGCACTTTTCATACACAAGGCAGACTCAAAGTGCTTCACAGACAACAAAGTGAAATGAAAGAAAATAAAAGCAAAATTAAAATGCAGACAATAAAAATAAAAACAGTGCGGACGTTAAAAGATTAAAAGATTTAGCTGAAAGCATACGTGGGGGGCGGGGGGGTGTTATGGTATTTTTTTATTTTATTTTATTTTTTGTCATAAAGAAATACAATCATGTGTGCTTACGGACTGTATCCCTGCAGCTGGTGGTTGGGGACCACTGATCTAGAGGGCTTATATAGTGAATGTAATTTGATGCTTGTTTTGTACTAAAACGTATTCATGAGCAATACATTGTTCAATAATTATTAACATTAACATCAATTAATAAGGCTTCCTAACTTAACTCTGACCAGAATGTGATCCAGCAGAACCTTGTGGGGAAACTTCACATTATATTCTTATCAGTGATGGAGCAGGAAGCAGCTAGCAATACACTATATTGCCAAAAGTATTTGGCCACCCATCCAAATGATCAGAATCAGGTGTCCTAATCACTTGGCCTGGCCACAGGTGTATAAAATGAAGCACTGAGGTATGGAGACTGTTTCTACAAACATTTGTGAAAGAATGGGGCGCTCCCAGGAGCTCAGTGATGTCCAGCGTGGGACTGTCATAGGATGCCATTTTTGCAACAAATCCGGTCGTGAAATTTCCTCGCTCCTAAATATTCCAAACTCAACTGTCGGCTTTATTATAAGAAAATGGAAGAGTTTGGGAACAACAGCAACTCAGCCATGAAGTGGTAGGCCACATAAACTGACAGAGAGGGGTCAGCGGATGCTGAAGCGCATAGTGCAAAGAGGTCACCCACTTTCTGTTGTTACAGAGCTCCAAAACTTCATGTGACCTTCCAATTAGCCCACGTACAGAACGCAGAGAGCTTCATGGAATGGGTTTCCATGGCCGAGCAGCTGCATCTAAGCCATACATCACCAAGTCCAATGCAAAGCGTCGGATGCAGTGGTGTAAAGCACGTCGCCACTGGACTCTAGAGCAGTGGAGATGCCTTCTCTGGAGTGATGAATCACACTTTTCCATCTGGCAATCGGATGGACGAGTCTGGGTTTGAAGGTTGCCAGGAGAACAGTACATGTCGGGCTGCATTGTGCCAAGTGTGAAATTTGGCGGAGGAAGAATTATGGTGTGGGGTTGTTTTTCAGGAGGTAGAGTCTGTCCCTTAGTTCCAGTGAAAGAAACTTTGAATGCTCTAGAATACCAAAACACTTTGGACAATTCCATGCTCCCAACCTTGTGGGAACAGTTTGGAGCAGGCCCCTTCCTCTCCCAACATGACTGTGCACCAGTGCACAAAGCAAGGTCCATAAAGACATGGATGACAGAGTCTGGTGTGGATGAACTTGACTGGCATGCACAGAGTCCTGACCTGAATCCAATAGAACACCTTTGGGATGAATTAGAACGGAGACTGAGAGCCAGGCCTTCTCGACCAACATCAGTGTGTGGCCTAACCAATGCACTTTTGGAAGAATGGTGGAAAATTCCTATAAACACACTCCGCAACCTTGTGGACAGCTTTCCCAGGAGAGTTGAAGCTGTAATAGCTGCAAAAGGTGGACCGACATCATATTGAACCCTATGGGTTAGGAATGGGATGGCACTTCAAGTTCATATGTGAGTCAAGGCAGGTGGCCAAATACATTTGGCAATATATTGTATGTCTGTGGTATCCAAAAGACTTTGAAGATTATTAATTTGAAAACGTTTTTTTAATACTTTTTAAAGCTATTGTTCTGCTAAAAAAAAAAAAAAAGTATTACATTTGATGCATGTTTTGTATTAAAACAAAGTCATGGGTAAGAAATAACAACAAAACAACAACTTTAACATCATAAAACCTATATTTGTAAACTTTCCCAACAAGTATTACTGGGATTGGAACGCAAGACACGCATTGACATTTTGCACCAGTGACTGAGCAGGAAGGGGCTGGGATTAACATAAGATAAATGAACTTGCTTTACATTGCCTTGCCCAATTTAAAACAGTTAACTATTGAATTGATGCATATTTTTTTAAAATGGACCTATTGTACAGTACATAAAATGGCTTAGATTTTCGAAACATACACATACCTGAGAATCTTATTGAATCCTAAATTGTTTTATTTTGAAATTCATTGTGGGTTTGTATGAAGGCTACATCATAAACAATTTACATCTAGACAATACTGTCATGACAGGAAGTACACATTTTGACATTTTTTTATTTTTTTTTTGACATTTAAATGTACAATCATTATTTAATATTTTGTCAACTATATTTTTTTAAATACATGTTGTAGGTTTCCACTGCCAACATAACTGCACTGCACTGTACTAGAACACCTTTGTTGTACCAACTGAAGTAGTAAGGTACCTAAAGGGTACCGTGGCCTAGTGGTTAGAGTGTCCGCCCTGAGATCGGTAGGTTGTGAGTTCAAACCCCGGCCGGGTCATACCAAAGACTATAAAAATGGGACCCATTACCTCCCTGCTTGGCACTCAGCATCAAGGGTTGGAATTGGGGGTTAAATCACCAAAAAATGATTCCCGGGCGCGGCTACGCTGCTGCCCACTGCTCCCTCACCTCCCAGGGGGTGATCAAGGGGATGGGTCAAATGCAGAGGACAAATTTCACCACACCTAGTGTGTGTGTGACAATCATTGGTACTTTAACTTTTAACTTTAACACAAGGAATGAAAAGTGTGTCATTTTAGTGATGAGATTAATTATTATTTTTTATGTTTTTGTGTAAGTCATTTTATTACTTTTAGGATGCATTTTCAAAATCAGGCAGCAAGAGAGAGTACTGCAGTTTCCTGTAGCTAAGTAGGTGTTTGTGGTGTAAAAACAGCGGCACAAGGCTGTTTAAAGCACACGTCTGGGTGCCTCCTAATAGCAACAAAACCACCACAGTCTGCTGGCTCCAACTGAACTTTTGGTGACAGCAGGGAGGCATCATCACTGGGAATCTACGTTGTGTGTCCCGACACACGTCTGGCCTCAATAATTCAGCCCTTCTCACTTTCCCTCCGTTGCACCCTCTTAACTCGCTTGTGACACTTTTAGTACAAACCAAAAAGTTTGGATTTTGTTGTTCTCTGCTTACACACTTGTCGCCATATTTGTGTTGTCTTATTGATTTTGTGCATCTTACATGTTGTTTTGTTCGCCATGTTGTTAGGGGAGGTGTGTCTTTACTCTCACCTGACACGACATCATGCTATTCCTCCTGGAGATTGACATTCTTAAAAATGCTTGAATTTTAGATGGATATATAATTTTATATATATTATGTATTTTATTATTTAAGGGCTTTAAAACGGGCTAGCTATACAGCATGTCTCAAATACACTTTTTCTGCCCTTTTCTTTAATTTATTACTAATTACGTTTCAATTATTAAATATATTATTTATTTTATAACTAATTATTTATTTCTATAACTGAATATCTTAATAATTAATATACTCTAATTCATAATTCAACTATTTGTACTATTACAGCATCCCATTTGGATATAATACGTATAAACTTCAAATGAATAATGGAAAAATAAATAATCTGTTCCGGAGACAATCATTCGTTCATTCTGTTCAAATTAGCACAATTAGCCCCGAACGGGCTAACATCACCACTAACGTGTTACACGTCTGATTCGCCCAGCGACTCTCTGTCGGAGTATCAGCACTGGGGTCCAGTGCACCACACTTTTGTATTGTCGCTCGCTCCTTCGGCGGAATGCTTGTCTTCCCCGCCCGGACTGTTTACAACGGGGGCGGGAGCGAGCAGGCGGGCGAGCGAGGGAGGCAGGGAGGGAGGGAGGGAGGAGGGAGGCAGGAAGAGCGTGTGTGGGTGTTGTGGAAAAGCGGCAAAATGTTTCTCTGCTTGCATCACGCAAGTGACGTCAATGCATACTTGCCAATCTTAAGACCTCCGAATTCGGGAGATGGGGGGAAGGGGGGGTTGAGGTGTGTGTGGGGGGGTTCAGGTGGGCGGGGTTGGGAGGAGGCGGGGTTGGGGGTAGCGGGGGGGGGGGGGGGGTGTTTTTGTAGCCCGGAAGAGTTAGGGCTGCAAAGGATTCTGGGTATTTCTTCTGTTGTGTTTATGTTGTGTTTAGGTGCGGATGTTCTCCCGAAATGTGTTTGTCATTGTTGTTTGGTGTGGGTTCACAGTGTGGCACATATTTGTAACAGTGTTAAAAAATAAATAAAATAAAATATGACCACCCTCAGTGTGACATGTATGGCTGTTCCTCAAGTATGTCTTGCAATTACTCGCGTGTGTCTGCAGAAGCCTCATACAACAAGTGTCTGAGCCGGCACGCTGTTAGTATGGAGAAAAAGATGATCCGGTGACAGTTTCTAGAAGACACTAAAGGCAGTGCCATCATGGCACACCCTCGACATTGTCAAGAGCCTTATAGCACACTGTGATTGGTAGATGCCTTCAGCTCCGCACACAACGCTGTCAAGTGCCATTCATTTTAAACTCGCGGGCCGCACTTACATTAAACTTTCATATTGAGGTGGGGGCCGCAAAATAACGTCTCGCGGGCTGCATTTGGCCCGCGGGCCGCGTGTTTGAGACCCCTGGTGTACCACACGATGGAACCCGCATACCACTTGTGGTACATGTACCACAGTTTGGGATTCACTGGTCTAAATAATATGAATTGGATATGATTTGGTGTAAATTTCACAGTCACATTTATAACCTACTTTTTTGGGTATGTCAGCAAATAGTTTGTGTTTGGAGAAATCCCAGATCGCAAATAAAACCCAAAATGTATCTTTTAAAAAATGTACACTATTTAAATATATATCTTGAAGACGAACATCACCACTTCTTTTTTTTTCACGGTCGAAAATAACTTAATAACTTTAATAAACCCAGAGGGGAAATTAAGATTTTAAGCACAATCCCATTCAAGAGCAGACAAACATTACAGAACAGGATCGCTGACGGGTCTGCCAACTTCCGGCGCCCCTTACAAAAAAGGTTAGAAACAGGTAAACGCTGGGGAACATGGAAAAAACCTCATAGCCATAGCACACATAAACATGTGTGTAAGTGGGAAACATTAAAGAACACAAAGGACATTAAAGACATTAAAAGAGCAGAGCTGATGCAACCAGCCTTTTCTACACACAGCCACAAAAGTAAAACAACAACAACAAATAAAATAGAAAAAACCCTTGTAAAGCAGCATTTATGTCACTTTATGTTAGATGAAAATAATACTTTTCTTGGCTAATCCGACTTCGTACTTACTGGTCAATGTTGAAGAAACAGGACAGGTGGTGGAGGGCATTGAGTGAGAAAGTATAACAGCAGAGGGGAAGAGGCTGGTCGACAACAGACACAAGGATGACCATATAAGTACGTCCGTCTGTCTGTGACATCACAAAGCGAAACAAAGCGTTCCGAGGCTTCCAAAACCAGCACGCACATTATGATTTGTAACAACATTTATAAGTCAGTAAAGAGGAAAATCATCGTAAATCCCTTTCAGTGTAAAACAAGTTCTTCTCGTCTCATGTTCTTCTTCTCTAAATACCTGTTGAGGTGGAAAAGTATGGCAAAAGGGCAGAATTTGATCGACTTCCAACTTTTACGACCTCAGAGGCTTCGCCATCTTCCTTTATGACGGCCTTGCCCTCACAGTACAGATAAATGTTATCCATTACCATCCTTTATCCCCAGTTCCTCTTTTACCAGAGACTCTCCTCACTATTACTCCTCCTCTGTCCTCAACAGCCTTTTACCTTTTTTCACAGCCACTATCGCTCTCCTTGCTGTCATGGCCCTTCGCTATCAACCAGCGATTGATTCAGTGGCAAGCACCCACCCACCTCTCCACTTAGTTCATACATGGGACGAGGGCTCCAATTGTGGCTGAAAGCTGAAGACAGCCAGAGCGGGGCGGCTGACAGAGGAGGGACAGGTGAAGAATGTCACTCTGCAGTATTCACAACAAGAGTAACCGAATATTGGGAATAAATACAATTCTGCAGAAAACAATGCAAACATGGCTGCACGTGTATAAATGAAGACTCTTGTTTGCGAAGCTGGCAAGGAGCAGAGAGGAAATGGCGACACTTTCGTGCTTTGCTACACTTTTTTTTTCCTAAATCCAGTTGTGCAGTGGTTGTCAAACTTTTTCCACCAAGTAGAATCTCAGAAAACACTTGGCTCTCCCAAATTCAAATACAGCAGCATAGCAGGTCTTTAATGTTCTTTAAAAAATATTTACAATTGGAAGGGGTCATTTGGCCCCATTCGTCACGGTTTACCTGATACATGAAACATGACAAATTGAAGGGGGAGCAGATGGCAGTAGTGTTGAGTATCTTAAAAGGTGTTTAGTGGCAATTCCAACGTTGACCACAGCGTCAGTTTCTATGGAGAGTGTAGCTTTCCATAATTTTCAGCAGACTGCATTGCAAAATATTTAACCCCCCCTTTACCTCCCATGCGAGATCCACCCAGAAATGTAGCCGTATGAATCCCTTCCCTACTGTTACAAGTATATTTAATATTTTTGCCCACTGTATGTTACACACAATTTGAACAGTAACACTGCTTGAATGTAGGAACATTTCTTTGAGTGATAGAAATGACAAAGTAAGACGGTTCTGTTTGTGTCTTAATTGTTGTTAATGTTGGCGTCGACTACGGCCTACATTAGTCTGATTGTAAAGACTTCCATTGAAAGCTGATAAACCTTCGCGTTACGTCATTACAATATTTAAATAAGCGATTACTTGGCGTACCACTAGACAGAGCCCAAGTACCAGTTTAAAAAATACTGCAGTAATGTTTCTCAATGTCTTTTTATAAAATGCTGGCACTCACAACTTCCTTTGGCCCATGATGGCCTATTTTGCACTTGTACCAAAGTCACCATTGTTTGGGAGTCTTTATTTGGGCACTCAATTGTGTGGAATGATACTTGGGAAAACGGATTGGTTTCTTATGACAGTGGTTCTCAAATGGGGGTACACGTACCCCTGGGGGTACTTGAAGGTATGCCAAGGGGTACGTGAGATTTTTTTAAAATATTCTAAAAATAGCAACAATTCAAAAATCCTTTATAAATATATTTATTGATTAATACTTTAACAAAATATGAATGTAATTTCATAAACTGAACATCAAATCAAGTAGGCTATTCCATTTATTACAATGCAACAATGCAATATTCAGTGTTGACAGCTTGATTTTTTGTGGACATGTTCCATAAATATTGATGTTAAAGATTTCTTTTTTTGTGAAGAAATGTTTAGAATTAAGCTCATGAATCCAGATGGATCTCTATTACAATCCCCAAAGAAGGCACTTTAAGTTGATGATTACTCATATGTGTAGAAATCTTTATTTATAATTGAATCACTTGTTTATTTTTCAACAAGTTTTTAGTTATTTTTATATCTTTTTTTCTAAATAGTTCAAGAAAGACCACTACAAATGAGCAATATTTTGCACTGTTATACAATTTAATAAATCAGAAACTGATGACATAGTACTGTATTTTACTTCTTTATCTCTTTTTTTCAACCAAATATGCTTTGCTCTGATTAGGGGGTACTTGAATTAAAAACATTTTCACAGGGGGTACATCACTGAAAAAAGGTTGAGAACCACTGTCTTATGACAACTCGGGGTGTGCTGATACAACTTTTTCACTTCCGATACGATACCGACATTGGAGCCTTGAGTGTTTGAGTTTGAGTTTGAGTTTATTTCAAACATGCAAGCATACAACATGATACATCACAATTTCCAGTTTCTTTTCAACATGTTCGAAAAGGAGTAGGAAGAAGCAGAGCTTATTTAATCCTACCCCTTTTCTTTACATAACAGTTGCAAAACTTTTTGTTCACTTCCTGTTCACAATTTTTTCACAATAAACTCCATAAGTAATCACAATAAAAATAAATAAATAAATAATAGTAAGAATTTAATAATAATAATTGGTGAAGTAAGTCATATTTCATATGATGAGATAAGTAAGATTACTTTAAGAATGAATGAATGGATGGATGAAATAAATTGAGAATGTTTGTCATGGTTCTTCTTCTTTGTACTTTGTATACACTTTAAGTTTCAAGAGTTTCTTGAAGTGTATCATATTAGTACATTGTTTGATTGCTTTGCTTAATCCATTCCATAATTTAATTCCACATACTGATATACTGAAGGTCTTAAGTGTTGTACGTGCAAACAAATGTTTTAAATTACGTTTTTCTCTAAGATTATATTTCTCCTCTTTTTTTGAGAAGAATTGTTGTATATTCTTGGGTAGCAGGTTATAGTTTGCTTTGTGCATAATTTTAGCTGTTTGCAAATTCACTATGTCGTGGAATTTCAGTATTTTTGATTCAATAAATAAAGGGTTTGTATGTTCTCTATATCCAACATTATGTATTATTCTAACTGATCTTTTTTGTAACACCGTTAATGAATGAAGTGTACTTTTGTAATTATTTCACCATATTTCTACACAGTAGCTCAGATATGGTAACACTAGTGAGCAGTAGAGAATATGAAGGGATTTTTGATCTAGAACATGTTTTGCTTTATTCATTATTGACGTGTTTCTTGCAACTTTATGTTGTATATTTTTTACGTGAGATTTCCAGTTCAATTTATCATCAATCATTATACCTAGAAATTTGGTTTCGTTTACTCTTTCAATTTCTATTCCGTCTATTTGTATTTGTGTTTGACTTTCTCTTCTACTGTTACCAAATAGCATTATTTTAGTTTTACTAAGATTCAACGATAGTCTGTTTTTGTCAAACCATCTTTTTAATTTGTTAATTTCTTCTGTTATTATTTGTATTATCTCCTGTGTGTTCTCTCCTGAACAAAACGCTGTTGTATCATCCGCAAATAATACTAACTTTAAATCTTTTGTAACTTTACAAATGTCATTTATATAGAGATTGAATAATTTAGGTCCTAATATTGATCCCTGAGGTACACCACAGGATATATTTAGCGTTGTAGACGTGTGTTCGCCTAGCTTCACGTATTGTTTCCTGTTCGTTAGATAACTTCTTATCCAGTTTAAGACTAACCCTCTGATGCCATATCGTTCTATTTTTTTGATTAAAATATTGTGATTAATTGTGTCAAATGCTTTAGTTAGATCCATAAAAACCGCTGCCGCACATTTTTTACTATCTATTGCATTGGTAATTTCTTCTGTAATTTCAATTAAAGCCATTGAAGTTGAAACATTAGCTCTGTATCCATATTGGTTCTCTTCGAGTATTCTATTTTTATTTATGAAACTTTCTAATCTGTTATTGAACAGTTTTTCAATGATTTTAGAAAATTGTAGAAGTAGAGAAACAGGTCTATAATTTGTAAATTGATGTTTGTCTCCAGTCTTATAAATTGGTGCAACTTTAGCTATTTTCATTTTGTTTGGAAATGTACCTGTTTGAAATGATAGGTTACTAATATACATTAATGGTCCTGAGATCTCTTCAATAACCTTTTTTATCGTTTCCATATCAATTCCGTTACAATCAGTTGAAGTCTTAGATTTACATTTTTTCACGATTGTAACTATTTCCTCCTGTGTCACATTACTGAGGAACATGGAGTTGGGATTTCGCTCTATGGTATCATTATAGTCCTCAATTGGAATTGGGTCTGGAATCCTTTCTTCCAATTTTGGTCCAATATTTACAAAATAATTATTGAAGCTTTCAACTACTTCCTTTATGTTGTCATTTTTTTTTATTTTCATCTAAGAAGTATTGAGGGTAGTCCCTCTTAGTTCCATTTTTAATAATGCTATTGAGGATGCCCCATGTTGCTCTCATATTATTTTTGTTCCTGTCCAATAATTCACTGTAATATTATTTTCTACATGATCGTAGTATGTCTGTTAACTTGTTTTTATACTTTTTGTACTTAATTTCTGCCTCTATAGTTCTTTGTTCTATACATTTTCTATATAGTGTATTCTTCTTCTTACAAGCATTTTTTAATCCTTTTGTCATCCATGGTTGATTATTCTTTCTCTGCTTGTTACTGAGTTGTATCCATGGACAATGTTTGTCATAAAGTATTATGAACTTGTTTAAGAAATGTTCATATGCTTCATCAACCTCTTTTTCATTATACACATTGTCCCAATCTTGCTTTTGTAGCTCAATTTTGAAGGCAGTCATCCTCTTCTCTGTGCATAGTCTTCGAAATGTCCTTTTGTCTTCCATGTTCTTCTTGTAGTTTCCATCATATATTGTAAAAACTGGCAGATGATCACTAACGTCGCTTATAAGTAGACCACTTGTAGTGTTATTATCAAAATCATTGGTAAAAATATTATCAATAAGCGTGGCACAGTGTCCTGTGATTCTGCTTGGCTTTGTGATTTTAGGATATAGACTGATGCTGTACATTGTATCAATGAAGTCATCAATAGACTTTTACTTGTTGGGGTTCAATAAGTCAATATTAAAGTCACCACTTAAGAACATTATTCTTTGACCATTGTCCATGTAAGTTGCCTTGATCCATTCTTCAAATGTTTCTATACTTGACTTAGGTGATCTATATATACAACTGATGAATATGTTTTTGCTTTTTTCCTGACATATTTCAATGGTTATACATTCTAAGATATTATCTATGGCAAATGACATGTTTTTTACCACTTTGTGTAAAAAAGGTTCTTCATCACGTACACAGCTACTCCTCCTCCATTTTTGTTGGTTCTGTTGATGTAGTTTAGTTCATATCCCTCCAGATCAAAATCTATTCCTTTTTTATCATCAATCCATGTTTCTGTGACAGCAATCACTTTGAAGGGTTCGTTGATGTGTTCCAAAATGTTCTTAATGTTGTTGTAATTTGCATACAAGCTTCTACTATTAAAATGAATAATTGACAATTTGTTATCACATTCAATGTTGCTATTATATTGATCATCTGTATAATAAAAACAACTATTACTGATGTGGGAGAAAAAATTTGTATCTGGATCTATATCATTTTCCAAATCCTGGTTTTTGTGATCTTTGTTGCAGAAATTTTTTAGTTCCATATTTTCTTGTTCAACAAACTTTGATGTTGTTTCAATAATCTCTATAAGTGTAGGTGGATGCAATCCTGAATCTAGGTCCTCTTGTTTAGTCGTCCCTTGGAACATAGTAGTGCCGATGCTGAATTTAGGTGCTTGTTTACTGTCAGAGTCCATTATCATCGTTGTTGTGGTAGCTGTGTAAACTTTAAAAATTGTCCAGGTCCTTGATGTCATGGACAACAATTACTCTTGCTTCTGGACTTCCATTCAGCTTGATGTAGATTTTACAGTTGGCGCTCCAAGTTCCCTCGATTTTTCCCTGCCTTCTCATGTCGCGTGCTTTCTTGGCGATTCCAGCATTACGTTTTGTGAGATGCTCATTCATGTACACATTTGTTCCCTTCAGCTTCTTTCCCTGTCTCAGCAATGCCATTTTAGATTTTCTGTTTACGAGTTTCACGAGCACGACTGGAGTGGCGTTGTTGTTTCTTCCGTTCAGTGGGATGCATGTTTCGATGGTATTAATGTCAATTTCAATTTCTTTTGATTGCAGAAAGTTGACCACTTGCTGTTCTGCTGAGACCATATCCATTTCATCTGGTTCACCTTCATTACTCACAGCTTTCGCATAGGATCTTGGTTTAATTCGGTGCCCTGTCACAATGATATCATTCATTCGTTTATCCTGATCCATTTCATCTATGATGTTCCTCAGCATGTTGTTGTCTTCTTGAAGGATCTTCATTTGTTTGCTCATTTCAGTGGCTTCTTTATTTCTGGAGTTGTTCTCTTTTTTCATTTCTTTAATTTCTTCTTTAATTTCTTTCATATCCTCTTTCCATCCATCCATCAATTCTTCCAATTTTTCTATCATTTCTTCTTTAAATTCCTGGAGTATTTTTTGTAGTATCCCTTCTTGAATCCCATCATGTCCTGTGCCCAGCTTCAAATCAGTCTTTCCAGTCAATCCTTTAACTTTTGGCATCGCGGCAGTCACTGACGTCAGCGCCTCTTATGTCTTAAGGGCAGTTACTTCTTTAACGACTTGCGGCACTTTTAACTTGTTTTTTCAACAATTTCGTACCTTGCGCCGTTCAGAGATCAATTTGAGGTGTCAGCCTGTCAACTTATATCACTCTGCGACGTCGGGATCACTTCAAAACAGCTGTAAACTCGCCGTAACTTTTGGTTGCTAGGCAACCGCTTTGAACTGCGGGAGGCGCCTTTGGCTTGAGGCTAACGGCTCTTCCACTCGCCTTATTTCAGCGTATCAGTGCCTCTCAACTGACCAAAATCAGATCGAAGATGCCAGGTGACTCTCCTGTGGCTGTAATCGCAAATCAGTGGTCAAATCAGTGGTCAAAATCTTCAGACTTAACAAAAACTCCGGTAGCAGAAGCGGAGGTTTTCTTCTTTGCGTCCTTTCTCATTGACAGGAAGTCAATGAGTGTTGGCCGATACCGATATTAATCTAATACACTATCAGCATAAGTCATAGCATATAGTTTTATTATTTTGAAGTGTGCAATGCTTGAAAAGGCTTGAGCAAGCGAAACAATTGTAGATATGAAAAACACTAGCCTTATGGCGGATTTATACTTTTGATTTGTTTTTTTCTTCTTCACAATCATTTATTACTGTAAATTAATCTCATGACTAGAGATGTCCGATAATGGCTTTTTTGCCGATATCCGATAGTCCGATATTGTCCAAGGGGGGTAGGGGATAGCGGGGGGTGTATATTGTAGCGTCCCGGAAGAGTTAGTGCTGCAAGGGGTTCTGGTTATTTGTTCTGTTGTGTTTATGTTGTGTTACGATGCGGATGTTCTCCCGAAATGTGTTTGTCATCCTTGTTTGGTGTGGGTTCACAGTGTGGCGCATATTTGTAACAGTGTTAAAGTTGTTTATAGGGCCAACCTCAGTGTGACCTGTATGGCTGTTGACCAAGTATGCATGGCATTCACTTGTGTGTGCGAAAAGCCGTAGATATTGTGTGATTGGGCCGGCACGCAAAGGAAGTGCCTTTAAGGTTTATTGGCGCTCTGAACTTCTCCCTACGTCCGTGTACACAGCGGCGTTTTAAAAAGTCATAAATTTTACTTTTTGGAACCGATACCGATAATTTTGAAACCGATACCGATAATTTCCGATGTTATATTTTAAAGCATTTATCGGCTGATAATATCGGCAGTCCGATATTATCGAACATCCCTACTCATGACACAATAAGTTGAATGATGCAGACACGTTTGTTACTGAATGCTATCTAATCTTTTGCCTTGGAGACTTTGTATCTGTAAATAATATGCAACTCTAATTATTTTATAGTTGTTTATATTGACAAATGTTGTGTTTTAGACTGCAATATTATTCAATTAAGGACACTTACTACGTAAGTTTAGCTTGCGTGCTGTTGTGTGCTTAGCTGATGTGTAGCCGCTAGCTCTTAGTAACGTATAGCTTACCATGATTACCTTTTGTAAATGACTTCACTAAATACAACAAAATACCAACCTTGTGTGCTTATTGGAGGGCATTTAGCTATAAACCAGCTGCAGTACTGCATGTATTGGAGATTATAGATGCATGCCAATATCATCCGTGACTTTTTTTTTTTGGTGATATCGGACCGATATCTATATTAGATCGGATCGGCACACACCTATCAATAACTGAATCAGTGTACAAAATTTAGGGGCGAACCTTTGGCGAAAATGTACATTAAACTGAATCATAAAAAAGCGGGGCGCACAAAAGTGGAGGTACCACTGTATTTACAAATACTTTGGCACCTCATAAACTCCTGTATAATCCAACAACCCTGCAATAATTCCTCCCTTGACGATAAAGTTCTTGTTTTGGTGAATATTTTATAGATGTACTTAAGAGTTTGTCAGCCTAAATTCACAGTCAAGGTCATAAGACAATTATTGCACTTTATGTTTACTTATCCTGGTCTTTACCTCCTTATCTGCCTCTTCCACAAAATAAGGGCGCTGTTTGTGAATGCATGTTTGCCATTGCAAGTTTAAGAGAGGATTACATTGACAAACATGAGCTGACCCTGACTGATGTTTGTCAATGCATCAATTGGGATGTTTGCAGGAATTGATTGGACATGTCTCAGCACCGCATAAACGATTCCCCGCGGCTGAACAGTAACTTTATATCACAGATTTAGACACAGTAAGCTACTTTTTAAAGAAATGAAAGAAACCGGAAATACAGTCCAGCTACTCGTGCTGACTTAATGCACAATTAAGAGGGAACGCAGAGGTTTGCAGAGCAATACTGTCATCTACTGGCATTGTCAAGGTATTGATGGAATTAATACGAGTTGTATAAGTGTGACGTTAGGGCAGCACAAGAAGATATTTGGCTACGTGTGGTTGTTTTGCAAGTTTTTTTAAATTGACCTGAATATAAGACCACCCTTCATTTTCAAGATCCATTTATGGATATACAACGATTTTCAAACGCCTCTATTTGCGACCTTTTCAGTTTACGCACCTTTACTTCGCACCAAATATGCCTCTGTGTGTTCGGCGTACCAACGCTTCATTCATTCATTCCTTTATTTTGCATGCTGCTTGAAGCCATCAGGGGCTTGACATCACTTCCCTTACACTTGCACGGCCATTTTCAATCAATCAATCAATCAATGTTTATTTATATAGCCCTAAATCACAAATGTCTCAAATTGTGGGGTTGTTGGATTGACATCCGCGGTACAGAGTACACAAAAGGGCAAGGAAAACTCACCCCAGTGGGATGTCGGTGTGAATGACTATGAGAAACCTTGGAGAAGACCGCATACGTGGGTAACCCCCCCCCCCTCTAGGGGAGACCGAAAGCAATGGATGTCGAGTGGGTCTGACATAATATTGTGAAAGTCCAGTCCATAGCTACGTTCTTTCCAAGGAGCTGCAGAGGCACTGAATCATTACAGTAGCTGATGAAAGTCATAGCAGAACCCGAAACCGGGCATATAAACACGTTTATATTGGACGGACATATTACAAGAGGAGCATGCGACAATAGGTGCTGACATTAAAAAAAAGCAACTATAAAATAATGCAAGCCACATCTCTGTAATGGACACCAGGGCTCCACCTTTGTTAGGATCGAGGCATTCGGCAAGAATGCCTGCAATCAGGTGCTCGGCAGGACGAAAAAGGATGAAATGAAAAGCAGGCAAAAGCACAATGAGAGAGACTTTGAAAAGGGCAGGGCCAGATCCAGAGCAGCTAAAAGAAGAAAAGGATCCCGGGAGACAGAAAGCCACATCGACAGGAGGCTCCCAATAAAGGAAGAGAAACCGGAGCAATGAGTCAGTGTGCTAAAAGAGAGATCGAGGCTGTTGGGAAAGTTTGTATTTTTCAAACCGTTTTGCTCTTACTTTGTTCAATGAACTTGTTAAGAGCAGCATGAAAACAAACCTGACACAATAGACCATTTGAGCACACACCTTATCTAAATAAGTTTATCTATTAAAATGTACCACTAATCTATTTTTGACAAACCACTAAACCACAGGTTTCAAACTCAAGGCCCGGGAGCCAAATCTGGCCCGCCACATTATTTTATGTGGCCCGCGAAATCCTGGAAATAATATGCGTTAATAAAATGCATAATCTTTTCTTAGTAAATCTATTTGTTCTTTCCCTTTTGACATGAAACATCATGTATTGCATGCAATTGCATATCTTTTAAAATTAAATATTATCAAAATCTAAATATTATATTATCATCCATCCATCCATCCATTTTCTACCGCTTATTCCCTTCGGGATCGGAGGGGGCGCTGGAGCCTATCTCAGCTACAATCGGGCGGAAGGCGGGGTACACCCTGGACAAGTCGCCACCTCATCGCAGGGCCAACACAGATAGACAGACAACATTCACACTCACATTCACACACTAGCATGTATTCCAAAAATATTTTTTGTTAAAATAAAGATAAATACTGTACTTAAATATCTGCTTGACTTCTGATTTCAAAACAAATTATCAAACGAATTGTAGACTGTAAAATTGACAATAACCGACTGAATTTTTTTTTACAGTATATATCAAATTTGGTACTTTTTTTTCCATATACAGTAAGACACTAAAACATTAAAAAACAAACAAAAAACATTAAAACAACAAGATTTTACAGTAAAAAACAGACAAACTGGCAGCTCTGTTGCTTGAATTTTACCGCTAAAAACTGGTATTATTTTTCCATTACATTTGTTCCATTTTTTTATATGCTGTAAAAAAACCCCCACTGCTTTCACTGTAAAATTCTGGTGACTGAGCTGCCAGTTTTTTAAGTAAAATAAAAAAAAATGTTGCAGCTTATGTAAAAAATATATATTGTTAATGTATTATATACATTATATATACATGGATATTCATATATTACTCATTGTTAAAGGCGGCCCTCTGAGGGCAACCATAACTGCGATGTGGCCCTCAACGAAAATGAGTTTGACACCCCTGCACTAAACCATTTTTGAGGAAGGAACACTTTTTTTTTACGTCTGAATCTCCCCACTTGTTGCGAGGTAGAATTCACAAGGACAAATCGTATGTACCTCTAGGAATGGGTACCTGCTTACATTTGAACCGAGACAGTACCATTTCTCAATGGTACCAATTCTTTTGTTTGTGATCAATAAAGGTTAATTTGTTTGATGATCAAATCTATTTGTTTTTATTTAACATTTAACCGTGAGCTGATAATAATACATGTGCTGTCCAGTTGTTGTATCTTGATTCCTGAGACTTCTCAGTCTCATTGCAAGTATTACATAGTAGACTCTGCATGCTGTTACAGTAGATGACAGTAGTATATAGACAACTATACAGGAAGTAGTCGTTGCCATTAAAGAAGAACTGCGCTTATTTAAAGATAAAGATTAAAGATTAAAGATACCAATGATTGTCACACACACACTAGATGTGGTGAAATTTGTCCTCTGCATTTGACCCATCCCCTTGGGGAGCAGTGGGCAGCAGCGGCGCCGCGCCCGGGAATCATTTTGGTGACTTAACCCCCAACTCCAATCCGTGTTGCTGAGTGCCAAGCAGGGAGGTTATGGGTCCCATTTTTATAGTCTTTGGTATGACTCGGCTGGGATTTGAACTCCAACTTACCGATCTCAGAGCGGACACTCTAACCACTAGGATTTAGACTCAGAAATGGCGAAAAAGACCTGAAAAGACGCTTTGTTTCGCTCCCTTTTTCCTTCGCCAGGATTATTACTCATTCTTCATCTAAACGGAAACATATCAACATCCGGACAAGTGATGTTTTTCTTATGTTTGTTGGCTCTCTGCAGTTCGTAACAATCAGTGATGATGTTGGAAGGAAAACAGGAAAGTTGTGATGCCTTTGTGAAATTAATGTGCCACCATATGCTTAAATTGGGCAAAATACGTAAATATTACATGTTAATGTGTACCTGCTCAGTGGCCTTGTGTTTAGAGTGTCCGCCCTGAGACTGGGAGGTTGTGAGTTCAAACCCTGGCCGAGTCATACCAATGCCTACAAAAAATGGGACCCATTGCCTCCCTGCTTGGCACTCAGCATCAAGGGTTGGAATTGGGGGTTAAATCACCAAAATTATTCCAGAGCGCGGCACACGCTGCTGCTCACTGCTCCCCTCACATGAACATGGGGATGGGTCTAATGCAGAGGACACATTTCACCCCACTCAGTGTGTGTGTGACAATCATTGGAACTTATTAAGAATGTGCCTGTTACTACATTACATATACACTTATAGTGTGTATATAAAACCTTGATGGAGGTTTTGGGGTGTTTTCTTAAGAGTTTTATACTGTAGGCAGAATAGAAAGACTCCTATGGGCTCCATTGTAAGTGGACCTTTGCCCGCATTTATTTACTAGTTAGAATGCATAAAAAAAGCAAAACATATGTGTGCTTATCTTACATAAGGATTGTGAATGATAAGCAAAATTCCCCTTTTAGCTGAGTGTGCCAGTCTAGTCTAATGTTGCGGCTTAAAAGTGTTTATACTGTAAGTATTGTACTTATTACACTCTTCTTAGTTGTACTTTTGATGACCCTATTTGGAGGTGTTGAAATCGCAATGCAAAATAGCTAATGCTTAACAGTAGCATGTCTATAGCAAATCCAATATACAAACCCCGTTTCCATAAGAGTTGGGAAATTGTGTTAGATGTAAATATAAACGGAATACAATGATTTGCAAATAATTTTCAAACCATATTCAGTTGAATATGCTACAAAGACAACATATTTGATGTTCAAACTGATAAACATTTTTTTTTTTTTCAAATAATCATTAACTTTAGAATTTGATGCCAGCAACACTTGACAAAGAAGTTGGGAAATGTGGCAATAAATACTGATACAGTTGAGAAATGCTCATCAAACACTTATTTGAAACATCCCACAGATGAACAGGCTAATTGGGAACAGGTGGGTGCCATGATTGGGTATAAAAGTAGATTCCATGAAATGCTCAGTTATTCACAAACAATGATGGGGCGAGGGTCACCACTTTGTCAACAAATGCGTGAGCAAATTGTTGAACAGTTTAAGAAAAACCTTTCTCAACCAGCTATTGCAAGGAATTTAGGGATTTCACCATATACGCTCCGTAATATCATCAAAGGGTTCAGAGAATCTGGGGAAATCACTGCACGTAAGCAGCTAAGCCCGTGACCTTCGACCCCTCAGGCTGTACTGCATCAACAAGCGACATCAGTGTGTAAAGGATATCACCACATGGGCTCAGGAACACTTCAGAAACCCACTGTCAGTAACTACAGTTGGTCGCTACATCTGTAAGTGCAAGTTAAAACTCTCCTATGCAAGGCGAAAACCGTTTATCAACAACACCCAGAAACGCCGTCGGCTTGGCTGGGCCTGAGCTCATCTAAGATGGACTGATACAAAGTGGAAAAGTGTTCTGTGGTCTGATGAGTCCACATTTCAAATTGTTTTTGGAAACTGTGGACGTCGTGTCCTCCGGACCAAAGAGGAAAAGAACCATCCGGATTGTTTAAGGCGCAAAGTTGAAAAGCCAGCATGGGGGTGTATTAGTGCCCAAGACATGGGTAACTTACACATCTGTGAAGGCGCCATTAATGCTGAAAGGTACATACAGGTTTTGGAGCAACATATGTCGCCATTCAAGCAAGGTTACCATTGACACCCCTGCTTGTTTCAGCAAGACAATGCCAAGCCACGTGTTACATCAACGTGGCTTCATAGTAAAGGAGTGCGGGTACTAGACTGGCCTGCCTGTAGTCCAGACCTGTCTCCCATTGAAAATGTGTGCTGCATTATGAAGCGTAAAATACCACATCGGAGACCCCCGGACTGTTGAACAACTTAAGCTGTACATCAAGCAAGAATGGGAAAGAATTCCACCTGAGAAGATTAAAAAATGTGTCTCCTCAGTTCCCAAACATTTACTGAGTGTTGTTAAAAGGAAAGGCCATGTAACACAGTGGTGAACATGCCCTTTCCCAACTACTTTGGTACGTGTTGCAGCCATGAAATTCTTATTTAATTATTATTTGCCAAAAAAAAAAAAGTTTATGAGTTTGAACATCAAATATCTTGTCTTTGTAATGCATTCAATTGAATATGGGTTGAAAAGGATTTGCAAATCATTGTATTCCGTTTATATTTACATCTAACACAATTTCTCAACTCATATGGGTTTGTAAATTAGCATCGAGCTAGCGTGTTTTGATAAATGGAGCCTTCCTGTACGTTGGAGTGTTTTCTATCAGGCATACTTTTTTGTTGGCATTGTAAAGTGTAACATTACCTCGAGCCACTCTTAGTGCTTGACTGCTTGTTTCCCTGCCAAGTGCTTGAGCCGGTACCGAGTGTACAACCGGACGTGACGTCGCGGGCAACACACGTTTCGAAATAGGGTACTGGTGGATTTTACTTGAATCAATCCCCGATAGTACAGATGGAATTTGATTGGTGCCTGTAAAAGTACATAATTTTGTAGCCCATCTCTATATGTGTGCCTAAAGGCCTACTGAAATGATTTTTTTTTATTTAAACGGGAATAGCAGATCCATTCTATGTGTCATACTTGATCATTTCGCGATATTGCCATATTTTTGCTAAAAGGATTTAGTAGAGAAAATCGACGATAAAGTTCGCAACTTTTGCTCGCTGATAAAAAAAAGCCGTGCCCCTACCGGAAGTAGCGTGACGTCACAAGCGGTAGTGCTGCTCACAATTCCCCGTTGTTTACAATGGAGCGAGAGAGATTTGGAGCGAGAAAGCGACGATTACCCCATTAATTTGAGCGAGGATGAAAGATTCGTGGATGCGGAACGTTAGAGTGACGGACTAGAATGCAGTTCAAGAGATATCTTTTTTCGCTCTTACCGTAACTTAGGTACAATCTGGCTCATTGGAATCCACACTCTCTCCTTTTTCTATTGTGGATCACGGATTTGTATTTTAAACCACCTCGGATACTATATCCTCTTGAAAATGAGAGTCGAGAAGGCGAAATGGACATTCACAGTGACTTTTATCGCCACGACAATACATCGACAAAGCTCTTTAGCATGAGCTAACGTGATAGCATCTGTCTCAAATGCAGATAGACACTAAATAAATAAATACCTGACTGGAAGGATAGACAGAAGTTCGACAATACTACTATCAGGAGACACCGAACCAAACACTGGACATGTAAATACACGGTTAATGTGTATTCGACGCCTGTCGAAGCCTAGCAATGCTGTTGCTAACGACGCTAACTTAGCAACAGGAGCTCGTCAGAGCTATGATAAAAACATTAGCGCTTCACCTACGCCAGCCAGCCCTCTTCTGCTCATCAACACCCGTGCTCACCTGCGTTCCAGCGATCGACGATGCGGTCGGCGGCCCGGAGACGTAGGAAGTCAAGGTGAGGTCGCCGGCGCTAGTGTCTGCTATCCAACAAAGTCCTCCTTGTTGTGTTGCTACAGCCAGCCGCTAATACACCGATCCCACCTACAACGTTCTTCTTTGCAGCCTCCATTGTTCATTAAACAAATTGCAAAAGATTCACCAACACAGATGTTCAGAATACTGTGGAATTATGAAATGAAAACAGAGCTTTGTGTATAGGATTTTTCGGGCTCCGAGTACTTCCCTTGTCCTCGTGACGTCACACGCATACGTCAGCATAATAAAACGTTTTCAAGCGGAAGTGTGGCGGGAAATTTAAAATTGCACTTTATAAGTTAACCCGGCCGTATTGGCATGTGTTGCAATGTTAAGATTTCATCATTGATATATAAACTATCAGACTACGTGGTCGGTAGTAGTGGGTTTCAGTAGACCTTTAATAGACGCAGTCAGGCTGTCTTTATAGCGGCATAAGGACAGGAAGAATTGTCAGAAACAGGTCATTCCTGTATGATTATTAATGTAATCACTTCTCTCTGTCAAATATAAATCATGCATTGGGATGAAAAGAAAACTTTTTGTTTTTGCTGTTACTAAGTAGAATTCAAGTATTGGAGTCAAATAAACAGTGTCTCGCTGCCCTCAGTCTCCTCTTGGACAAAACGAGTCTCCTGACTTAAAAGTAAGTGGATTGTTAGTTGAGTATTTTGCAGTGGAAAAGCGTCAGATATGAGAAATTCCTGCCTACTTTGGCTCATCGCTGGTGGTCCATATCTCTTCCTCATCACCACTGTGCCCTTCTCTAGGTGCATAGTCCTAATAGGATGGCAGGCTGCCACGGTGGACATCTCACCTGTTACGGAAGGTTCCATGAGGTTTCACAAATGGAAGCCAGGATACCACTTCCTGTCTCTCTTTTGTCTTCCGTCCTGCTATTAAAAGTCG
The DNA here is from genome assembly GCF_033978785.1 of Entelurus aequoreus. Classification (NCBI taxonomy): domain Eukaryota; kingdom Metazoa; phylum Chordata; class Actinopteri; order Syngnathiformes; family Syngnathidae; genus Entelurus; species Entelurus aequoreus. Next base: position 32,464,164 of record NC_084732.1, on the reverse strand, counting down.
TCATCCATCCTCGCTTCTTTCTTCGCTCTTGTTTTGAATCTTTCTTCTTCTGCTCTTCTATTCGCGCCCGCAGCACCCTGAAATGCAAACAACCTGTTCAGGGGAGGGGTGGGGGGGGAGTGAATTATTGAAGGCTTCGCAGAAGTGGGCCGCGGAGAGGAAGCAGGAAGAGAAGGATGATGAGGGTGAAGGCGAAGGAATGGAGAGTTTGCAAGGACAAAGGCTGGGAGGATTTAGAGTGCGTTGCTGGGATGTAATTGTGTACACGTATAGTGTAAGCCGCGATGGGAAGAAGGTGTTGTCTGCACATGCGGAAAACAACCGCAGCATGACACACTGGCCCAGATAGTCGGTATATATGCGTAAAGTTCACATAAGGAGCTCGGCTGCTGAGCATGTCATCTATTATCCATTCAGCTTCCTACAGGGGAGGCTGCTCCAGCAAGAACTTAAGGTTATCTCACAAAAAATACATATTTTGGGTTTTCACTGCAGCATATAGAGCCAGTTTCTATGTGCAAAGCTCGCTAGACGAGTTGATTAGTTATAGCCGTTCGACTTAAGAGCACCAAAAATATTTTTTTCCGTGCCCTGTCTCCTCTTAGATAACAAGTTAATTCATGTATCTTCATAAATTCAATTTTACATGGCTTTCGAGCTTTTATCCAGCCTTTTTTTTTTTGGACATTGCATATTTTGAGTTGAACCAACGAGGAGCATATTGACCTGATCTGACCTGCCACGACCTTGCATCGAGTTGGCTTGGAATGTTTTTGTTACATAAGCAGACGTGACTAAAATGAAGACAACGACCGACTTGTTGTTCATCAATGGACTGTGTCACTGTGTCATAAAACATTAACAGAGAGGAAACGCTGTAATTAACGCTCATTGACAGTGTGTACATTAAAAATGCATGTGGCCGTGCAGTTCTCATGTTGTTTAAGCACCCATTCCATTAGGAGGGACGCTACCATATTAGAGTACTTTTTAGGATGGTGTCTAATTTATATATGTGTATATATATGTGTGTATATATATATATATATATATATATATATATATATATATATATATATATATATATATATATATATATATATAGAGCAAAGGGTGACTATTTTGAAGAAACTGGAATAAAAAACATGTTTTCGGTTATTTCACCTTTTTTTGTTAAGTACATAACTCCACATGTGTTCATTCATAGTTTCGATGCCTTCAGTGACAATCTACAATGTAAATAGTCATGAAAATAAAGAAAATGCATTTCATCATTGATATATAAACTATCAGACTGCGTGGTCGGTAGTAGTGGGTTTCAGTAGGCCTTTAAATTAAATGTGATTTCATATATTAGATAAAACCTCTGCCTTGTTTTTAATGAATATTTGGGCCTACAACGCTACTGTATTTTAATGTGGGTGTTGTGTACAGGGGGAAAGAGACGGCACAGACAACAGCACCGTACTTAGCTCTATATGTATACATATATATATATATATATATATATATATATATATATATATATATATATATATATATATATATATATAGGGCTGGGCGATATGACTAAAAAATGTATCATGATATAAGTGTTTCATATCAGTCGATATCGATAATTATTGATAAAAAAAACAAAAACTATTCTCAATAAAGACCAGGAGAAAAAAGGCTGAATTTAAATACTTTTATTTTATATATAACCTTTAACCTTTAGAACGAGGTCAGCATTATGAAAAACAGTCAGATAAATGAAAATACTGGTCGATGTGCAAATATTGACATTAAATAAATGCTTAATCCAACAAAATGTGCAAAGTATTGTAATTAAGAAATGAGTAGTGTACAACTCTGGCTTTAAAGCCATATTGGTAACAATATATGCAAATAAATAACAGTCACATTAAGCAAGCAGAAACAAACATGTCTTACAGAATATTGTAAACATCGGAATAAACTTGCTTCTGAACATCTGTGACAAAACAAACCTGTTACCCTCTTCAGTCATTTATGGAAAAATCAAACCAACTTCAGTATCTCCTTTTCCACGGATTCCCTGCACATTGTGTAAAGCTTAGGAATAGCTGTCTTGGAAAAGTGCTTTCGGCCAGGTAGAACTTAACGGGGGTCGAGCACGTGTATGAGATTCTTGTACCCAGACTTCTCAACTATGCTGAGCGCTAGCATGTCCTTCGCTAATTGATACACCACTGCATCCGTTATTTCTTTATAACGTTTTGAATTTTTGTCGTATGGCACTGCTGCGAGTAATACTGTCTGCGGCAACAACAGACCACCATCGAGACGATGGTGGTCTGTTGTTGCCGCTTCGGTGCTGTTCCACTTGCACCGGCTGATGTAGATGGTTGTGGCTGCTTGATACTGCTGTACTCCAGCGGGTGAGAGCGGCTCAGGTGCTAAAATAAGTTTGTCGTGTTCCCAGACTTGGTCGGGACGACGACCTTGCAAAGTTTGCAGACAGTATTACTCTGATTCGTATCGGATTTTAAAAAATCCAAAATACTGCCAAACTGGTGACGTTTCCTTTTTTATTTACAATTTCCTCTCGTGCTGCCGCGCTCATATTCCCGTTTCGTTTCACTCCTCGTCGTCAGCCAGCCGTTGTTGCTTTTTTTTTTCCTGTTAGCATTTCCCAGAATGCCTTGCGGTTCAGGCTCGGCCGTGATAGGTCGAGAGGCCAAAGCCCTTCCTCTGCCTACACCCACCAGAATTCCGTGCGGTTCCGGCTCTGCCTTTCTTCCTATTTTTTTTTCTAACAGAACTCAGTGAAATTATCGAACGTTCTATCGACCCCATTTTCTATTGATATTGATCACATGTCTATCGCGATATATATTGTTATTGTTTTATCGCCCAGCCCTATATATAAATATTACATATATATACCTATATATATACACACCTATATATATATATATACACTACCGTTCAAAAGTTTGGGGTCACCCAAACAATTTTGTGGAATAGCCTTCATTTCTAAGAACAAGAATAGACTGTCGAGTTTCAGATGAAAGTTCTCTTTTTCTGGCCATTTTGAGCGTTTAATTGACCCCACAAATGTGATGCTCCAGAAACTCAATCTGCTCAAAGGAAGGTCAGTTTTGTAGTTTCTGTAAGGAGCTAAACTGTTTTCAGATGTGTGAACATGATTGCACAAGGGTTTTCTAATCATCAATTAGCCTTCTGAGCCAATGAGCAAACACATTGTACCATTACATTGTACCATTAGAACACTGGAGTGATAGTTGCTGGAAATGGGCCTTTATACACCTATGTAGATATTGCACCAAAAACCAGACATTTGAAGCTACAATAGTCATTTACCACATTAGCAATGTATAGAGTGTATTTCTTTAAAGTTAAGACTAGTTTAAAGTTATCTTCATTGAAAAGTACAGTGCTTTTCTTTCAAAAATAAGGACATTTCAATGTGACCCCAAACTTTTGAACGGTAGTGTATGTGTATATATATATATATATATATATATATATATATATATATATATATATATATATATATATATATATATATATATATATATATATATATATATGTATATATATATATATATGTATATATATATATGTATATATATATATATATATATATATATATATATATATATATATATATATATATATATATATATATATATATATATATATATATATATGTATATATATATATATATACATACATACATATATATATATATATATATATATATATATATATATATATATATATATATATATATATATATATATATATATATATATATATATATATATATGTACATAATATATATAAATAATAAATTAAGTGTGTAAATAATCAAAATGTGTATGTGTGTGCGTCTATGTGTGGAAATTAGCTGTAGAGTGTTACCGGAGTGTTGAGCGAGAGGCCAGTCCAAAAGGGGCAGGGCAGGCTCGAAGATCCGTGAGACAAGCAGGTAGTCGGGGCGATAGCGAGGCGTCAGAGGTCCGTGTCCAGGTGGGAGGTCGGGTTTGCTGCAGGAAGGACACGACACAGGACAACGCACAATGAAACACGGAGGAGAAAACACAGAGAGAGCAGGATTGCATCGAGCATGTATACGGCTTACTGTACAGGACAGGTAGCTACGTCCTGGCACGGGATAGCAGGTTGTGCGGGTCTAATAATCAGCTTCAGGTGTGCAGATTGCCCGTGATCGATTGCAGCTGTGCACCGGTGCAGCCTCTGCAGGAGTGGCACGCGCAGGTGCGCTCTTGGAGGCGCAATCAGCAAAGCGTACAGATGAGTGCACATTGGAGTGTGCCCGGACCGTGACAGTGGGTCATTATGGTGGTACTTTGAGAGCCAAGTGTTTTATGAGGTGGTACTTGGTGAAAAAAGTTTGAGAACCACTGGTCTAGGCTGTGCAGTTACACAGTCGGTATCATTAATATTTGTATTCAAATGTTACATGGGAAAAAAACAACAGTAGTGAAGTGAATTACATTTATATAGCGCTTTTTCTCAAGTGACTCAAAGCGCTTTACATTGAGAAACCCAATATCTAAGTTACATTTAAACCAGTGTGGGTGGCACTGAGAGCAGGTGGGTAAAGTGTCTTGCCCAAGGACACAACGGCAGTGACTAGGATGGTGGAAGTGGGGATCGAACCTGCAACCCTCAAGTTGCTGGCACGGCTGCTCTACCAACCGAGCTATACCGCCCCACAGTAAAAATGTAAGAAAACAGCAAAAAAATTAGAAAAAGCTGAAATGTTATAACTACTTATCAATGATAATATACTTAGTCACCAATAATACAAAGCTGAAACAATATCTGTTTTTAGCATTTCGTTTGAATAAAAAAATACGATCCCTTATAGTTTTCAGAATGCGGCCCTTGGTGGAAAAAGTTTGGACACCCGTCAACTAAATTATCAAAATTATCGATATTTTGCTTTGAGACTGAGAATCAATAATAAAGCATACATATTTGGTATTGGCGGTATTGATATTTTAGTATCGATCCGCACATCACTATCAAATAGTATTAAATATTAATATTAAAGTATGCATTCTTTCAGTAAAAATTAAAAGAACAAATGGATCTCCTGAAATAAATGAAGTTTGTTGATGACACACATATTTTGAAAGCTTTCACGGTGAACACAAGTGTCAAAATCAAGGCACAGGCGCCAAATCTGGCCCGCCACATAATTTCATGTGGCCCCCGTGCCTTGATTTTAACACTTGTGTTCTAAATAGTCCAGCTGAGGGATGTGCTGCATAGTGCAAAGTGTTAATTGGGAATATTCATGACACTTTCATCTTCGCTTATGATGCCCACCAGTCGAGCGGCAGCATTTACAGCTTGGCGCGAGCGTATTTGAACGCACGCCCAAGAAAATATGTTCCTTTATTGGTGCCAAATTGATTTGAAACTTGTTGATGCAATATAAATGTTCCTCAGCAGTGCGCCGGCTGTCTGCCAAGGCGTTGATTCATGCACGCTGGCCCGGCTTTTCGAGCGCCGCCGCCACCTTCGGATGTTCCGCGGAAGCTCTGTTTTTCCTCCCTTGTTGTTGTTGTCCTTGAGCCTGACAAGACGTCTTTAATTTATGTCTTTTATTAGCGATAATACCAGCAGGGGGATAATTGTAAGCGTGGCGTCCTGCGGGGGTTCGATAAATCTCCTCTTCTAAATTTGACACATTTTATAGTGAAATCTCGTTCTCACAATTGCGCCAAAGATATAGTTGACGGTTTATGTCAGCCCCGCTTGACGAGAGCGCGTACGATGGCGGCTGTCTGTCAGCCGGCTGATGTGTCCTTGAGCGCGGCTGTTCGGTACACAGCTCACGTGGAGATCAATATTACATGATGCTATCAAATTATTATTACAATGTCAATCAGAGCGGAGTCTGTTTATAGCGGCGCCACTCATTATCACTTCCCTCCAAGCGTGAGGATGCCACCTCGGTCGAGTCAGTCGAGAGAAAGTCGCCGCTTGTTTCAGTCAACCTTCCAAGGCGGAAAGTGAGAAAGGACACTCTTTGGAGAATTCCACACGTGCGTCATCAGATGTTTTTTCAGCCTGACCTTTTATGTATCGTAACACTGATGTCACTCAGCATCCAACAGCATCACCTTTAAAAATAGTGTTACCATTTGTCATCATATAGAAAAGCTTTGTATTTTTTTCTATACTTATTACTAGAACATTTAAATGAGTAGAACATCCAAATATTTATATTTAGTGTCATTTTTTTAACTCTTAAAGAGGTCATAATATGCTTTTTATTTATATATACAAAACCCGAAACCAGTGAAGTCGACATGTGTAAATCTAAATCGTAAATAAAAACAGAATACAATGATTTGCATATCCTTTTCAACTTATATTCAATTGAATAGACTGCAAAGACAGGATACTTAATGCTCCAACTGAGAAACTTATTTTTCCTTTTAACAACACTCACTTGAAGGCCTTCTGAAACCCACTACTGCCGACCACGCAGTCTGATCGTTTATATATCAATGATGAAATCTTAACATTGCAACACATGCCAATACGGCCGGGTTAACTTATAAAGTGCAATTTTAAATTTCCCACTAAACTTCCGGCTGAAAACGTTTCGATATGATGACGTTTGCGCGTGACGTCAACGGTTGACGCGGAAGTATTCGGAGCCCATTGAATCCAATACAAAAAGCTCTGTTTTCATCTCAAAATTCCACAGTATTCTGGACATCTGTGTTGGTGAATCTTTTGCAATTTGTTTAATGAACAATGAAGCAAAGAAGAAAGTTGTAGGTGGGATCGGTGTATTAGCGGCAGACTACAGCAACACAACCAGGAGGACTTTGAGGATAGCAGACGCGCTAGCCGAACGACCTCACCTTGACTTCCTCCGTCTCCGGGCCGCCAACGGGTGAAGTCCTTCGTCGTACCGTCGATCGCTGGAACGCAGGTGAGCACGGGTCGTGATGAGCAGATGAGAGCTGGCGTAGGTGCAGAGCTAATGTTTTTAGCATAGCTCTGTCGAGGTTCCGTAGCTAAATTAGCTTCAATGGCGTTGTTAGCAACAGCATTGCTAAGCTTCGCCAAGCTGGAAAGCATAACCGTGTATTTACATGTCCAGAGTTTGGTAGTATTGTTGATCTTCTGTCTATCCTTCCAATCAGGGACTTATTTCTTTTGTTTTTATATGCAGTAATGCCCGATGCTATCACGTTAGCTCAGTAGCTAAAGAGCTTTGCAGATGTATTGTCGTGGAGATAAAAGTCACTGTGAATGTCCATTTCGCGTTCTCGACTCTCATTTTCAAGAGGATATATTATCCGAGGTGGTTTAAAATACAAATCCGTGATCCACAATAGAAAAAGGAGAGAGTGTGGAATCCAATGAACCAGCTTGTACCTAAGTTACGGTCAGAGTGAAAAAAGATACGTTCTGCACTGCACGCTAGTCCTTCACTTTCACGTTCCTCACCCACAAATCTTTCATCCTCGCTCAAATTAATGGGGTAATTGTCGCTTTCTCGGTCCAAATCTCTCTCGCTGCTGGTGTAAACAATAGGAAAATGTGAGCAGCCCTTCCTCCGGTGTCGTCACGCTACTTCCGGTAGGGGCAAGGCTTTTTTTTATCAGAGACCAAAAGTTGGGAACTTTATCTTCGTTGTTCTGTACTAAATCCTTTCAGCAAAAATATGGCAATATCGCAAAATGATCAAGTATGACACATAGAATGGATCTGCTATCCCCGTTTAAATAAAAAAAAATCATTTCAGTAGGCCTTTAACGTTTAGGAACCTAGGAGACCAACTTTTTAAGCTTTTCAGGTGGAATTATTTCCCATTCTTGCTTGATGTACAGCTTAAGTTGTTCAACAGTCCGGGGTCTCCGTTGTGGTATTTTAGGCTTCATAATGCAGCATAAGGCTGCAGCTAACGATTATTTTTCTATCGATTAATCTATAGATTATTTTTTTCGATTAATCGGTTAATCTATAGATTATTTTTTTCGATTAATCTATAGATTATTTTTCCTTTTACCGATTATTTTTTTATTCAAAATGAAGATGAAAAAATAAATGTAGGCCCGTTTTTTCAAAAGGCATGGCTTTTATTTACAAAAAAAAAGAAGTATGGCCACTCAGTCAACATTGACAACAACATGACTAAATATTCTGTAACAATGTAAACATTTTAAACTTTTAACATTTAACAAAATTAAAAGTAGCTTATTTGCTTTTTAATGTGCAAATATAAAAGTCAACATCCAGTGCAAATCTTAATATTCTGCAATAGTATAAGCATTTCAAAAGTAAAAGTATTGCTTATTTTGCTTTAAAATGTGCAAAAATAAAGATAAACATCCAATACAAAAAAGTGCAAAACGAAATATTCTGTAACAACAGTGTAAACATTTCAACAAAAGTGAAAGTATTGCTTATTTGCTAAAATGTGCAAAAATAAAGATAAACATCCAATACAAAAAAGTGCCAATCTAAATATTCTGGAGCACTGTAAACATTAAGTATTCCTTTTAAAATGTGCAAAATAAACATCCAGTCCAACACAGTACACAATAACCAATTCTACTCATTCCAGTGAGTGTCTAACAGTTGTAATAAAGAAAGGTTAGCATGTCTACATGCTTTGGTTCTTTTCTTGTTTACAATATTCCCAGCAGCTGAAAATAGGCGCTCAGAAGGGGTCGATGTGGCTGGAACTGAGAGCTAATTAGCCTTCACCTCAAGCCAGGATTGCGAGTGAGCTGAGCTGCAGTTTAAGTTTCTAGAAGGTCAACGGGCTCATAGTGATGTTACTAGTAGTTGACTGGGAGGTGTTTATTATCATTTGGGGAGAGTCCGCTGCCTGATGCTCACCTGCTAAACACCTATCTGCTCCACGCTGAAGCGCTGACTACATGCGCTCTGAATACGCACTGCTGATTGGCTGATAATGCTTTGTGTGTACCAATCAGATGGTTGTGTGGGTGGGACAATGCTGCGTGTGAACTAATCAGATGGTTGTGTGGGTGGGACAATGCTGCGTGCTGAGACAGAGGCAGACGGAGCAAAGCAGCTTGTTAAGACTTTAGCTTTAGCTTAGAAACTCGTTCGGTACACCCCCGTACCGAACCGAAAGCCCCGTACCGAAACGGTTCAATACAAAACACGTACCGTTACACCCCTAGCAGATACAAATGACACATTCATGTTTTTGTGTAATGATGACAACGTATGCTCGCGCGGACGATTGACTAGTTGATGGTTTTCTTTTCAAATGTTCGTTCATAGCCGTTGTGCTGCTATGATAGGCCATTTCCGCTCGACACAGTGTGCATACAACAACATTATTAGGCCGTTTATTGAAATACTCCCACACTTTTGACCACTTTTGGCATGCTTTTCCCCCCTCGCTCGCACCGCTCGCATCGTCTTCTTTGATCGTCTGCTTTGCGCTTCGCCATGACGGTAGTGTGACGTCATTATGCGACGCCTCGACGCACAAAAACGGCGTCGACGTATTTACGTAACCGACGCGTCGTTTCAGCCTTAATGCAGCACACATTTTCAAAGGGAGACAGGTTCTGGACTACAGGCAGGCCAGTCTAGTACCTGCACTCTTTTACTATGAAGCCACGCTGTTGTAACACGTGGCTTGGCATTGTCTTGCTGAAATAAGCAGGGGCGTCCATGGTAACGTTGCTTGGATGGCAACATATGTTGCTCCAAAACCTGTATGTACCTTTCAGCATTAATGGTGCCCTCACAGATGTGTAAGTTACCCATGTCTTGGGGACTAATACACCCCTTACCATCACAAATGCTGGCTTTGAACTTTGCGCCTAGAACAATCTGGATGGTTCTTTTCCTCTTTGTTCCGGAGGACACAACGTCCACAGTTTCCAAAAACAATTTGAAATGTGGACTAGTCAGACCACAGAACACTTTTACACTTTGCATCATGAGCTCGGGCCCAGCGAAGCCGGCGGCGTTTCTGGGTGTTGTTGATAAATGGCTTAGTAGTAATATCACAGATTACAGCTAGGATAGGCTCCAGCCCCCCCGCGATCCCAAAAGGGACACGCGGTAGCAAATGGATGGATGGATATTACCAAACATCTTTGACAATCAATGCATGATCATAACACTTCACATTTTGTGTTATTAATGTGTGAAACTGTTATCTAAACATGGAAGTGGAGCTCCTCTCTGAATGCAAGAGCTCCTAAAGCAGGAATACAAATTCTGTATTTCTACAAAACACAACATTTGGCAAGACACCAACACACAGTAGACTATTTTATTGTCATTAAATCATGCTTGTCCTTTTTGTATTGAGCTGTTTAAAAGAACTTAATGTTTGAAACACATTTCATGAAAGCAAATTAATTGTCCATTCATGGTGTTAAAACTTGAAAATGATCTGTTTTGGGTACACTTATTAATGATATAATCTACTGTATATATACAGTACAGGCCAAAAGTTTGGACATACCTTCTCATTCAATGTGTTTTCTTTATTTTCATGACTATTTACATAGTAAATTGTCACTGAAGGCATCAAAACTATGAATGAACACATGTGGAGTTATGTACTTAACAAAAAAAAGTGAAATAACTGAAAACATGTTTTATATTCTAGTTTCTTCAAAATTGCCACCCTTTGCTCGTATTACTTTTTTGCACACTCTTGGCATTCTCTCTAGTCACCTGAAATGGTTTTCACTTTACAGGTGTGCTTGAAGCTCATCGAGACGATGCCAAGAGCGTGCAAAGCAGTAATCAGAGCAAAGAGTGGCTACTTTGAAGAAACTACAATATAAACATGTTTTCAGTTATTTCACCTTTTTTGTTAAGTACATACAGTAACTCCACATTTGTTCATTCATAGTTTTGATGCCTTCAGTGACAATCTACAATGTAAATAGTCATGAAAATAAAGAAAACACATTGAATGAGGAGAAGGTGCGTCCAAACGTTTGGCCTGTGCTATATATATACAGATTAAAGTTTATGCGGTATGAAATGAGTAAAACAATACAGTCATTGTTTGTTGAAATCATGTGATTTTTGAGGTTATGATTACAAGGAACACTTAAAACATTGATGGCAAATTCCTTAAATCACAAGTTGATTCAGTGTTATTAAAAATTTAAATAAAAAATTCTCAAAACATTCTTGAACTTTCTGAAAAAGCTGCCTCGAATTCAGGCATTTTAGACCGCAACTATCACCAAAAAGCTTATGGAATCCAGTAATACTAACAAAAATGTTTTCAAAAATGAGTAAACTGACATGCACATCATTGTATTTTTTCCATGTGTTGCTTTGGTTTCAGTTGCTAAAAGTCCACACAATAGGGCTTGAAATGTCAGGTGATTTCGCAATGCATTGTGGGGCCGGGTAGCCATTATTGCTGGACAAAGTTTTTGTTTATGTGATTGTACTCAACCAGCGGTATTGTGAGAGAGAACAACAAACTGGATTAAAATAGATCGTACGAAAAAAAAAAAAAAAAATCTAAAAAACGGAATAATTAATCCGTATGCGCACGGCCATCTCGGTTGTCAATGTTTTTGTACAGGCCAAACATTTTGGAATGCCAAGTCTGTAAAGACTCAGAGACCAACCAACTTTGGGTGTGTGCAAGAACATTTTTACATCGGAAAGAGAAGACTGTCATCCTTTCAGAGGTGGTAAGTCAACAGGACTTGTCACTGTGTGGTGTCTCCTGGATACATTTGTGTCAAACTAAACATATTTCAAGTCAGAAATACACTGTGCATTAATTTTATTTAAGGTATTTATCTATTAATAGCGGTGTAGCTTTTTTCCCAAATACTGCACGTTGTTCGTAACCTACTAAATGCTATGTGTGGAACATATTAAAACATGCTTTGATTCAAATTTACCAGTGTAAAAATGCTGTGGACACACCAACATGTACCAAGTGTTGGCGTTAAAAGTCATGTTTGATTATCTCGCGGCTGCTATCCAGGCTATTCATCGTCTCTTTATTAGCTAAAGCCATCATGACAACCATTGTGGCATTCATCCGACATATTTGGAACACGACTTGAGGACAGTGTCCTGCATTCAACCCAATGTAAAGATGCAATTCCGATGCAGTAAGACCCATGATGCATTGCATTTCCATGTCACACTTTCAAGCCCTAGAGCTAAAACATTGTAAAGTTTAGGTTTACATTGAGGAACATTTTTTTTTTTTTTTTGAAGAAACACACTTGGTCCTGTGGAAACATGCTTTTATGAAGTTAATTTTCAAACATCTGACACATGTGATTGTACACACAGACACACACAAATGCTGAATAATTCTCCACAGGACCCTTACTATAAACTGAATAATAAATGACCTCAGATGTTTTCACAGGGGTGTTTCATAGCAGGAAAATGGAGAGCAAAGGTCCATCAGGTCTATTGACTATGACTACACACACACGATTTACAGTACAAACTCTCACACACATGTACACAACCACAAACACACTCGCACTTAAGCACATGAGTATTGAATGGAAGCATACAATGCTCTATGGGCCGCTGTGGTTGTAATAGCCTCATTATTCATCTGTGCGCTCTGCTTAAACACCCCGCAAAGGCATACAAGGAGGAAAAGCAAGAGGCTATTAAACCCACAAACAGAAACACATGCATACATTTATAAACACACATATTAATTCTCATGCTGATGTAAAGTTAACTCAAGCTTTGCTGTAATGTAAAAAGATGAGCGTTTGTTTCTTGTTTTGCTTGAATTAAATGTGAATAATTTAGCACTTTGACTGCTGAGGTTTGCAAGCAGACTGAAAGTAATGGTGGTCAAAATAAGGGGCTTGTTGTAATCAAGCTGGGGCCCTAAGCTGAGTTTTATCTAATATTATTTCACACTGTTTTATTTACAAACCCAAAACCAGTGAAGTTGGCACGTTGTGTAAATCGTAAATAAAAACAGAATACAATGATTTGCAAATCCTTTTCAACTAATATTCAATTGAATGGACTGCGAAGAAAATATATTTAATGTTCGAACTGAGAAACTTAATAATAATCATGAAATAATCATTAACTTATAATTTAATGGCAGCAACATATTGCCAAAAAGTTGGCACAGGGGCATTTTTACCACTGTGTTACATGGCCTTTCCTTTTAACAACACTCACGTTTGGGAATTGGTTTTCAGTAAGGCTGCAGCTAACGATTATTTTTCTATCGATTAATCTATAGATTATTTTTTTGATTAATCGGTTAATTATAGATTATTTTTTCGATTAATCTATAGATTATTTTTCCTTTTACCGATTATTTTTTTATTCAAAATGAAGATGAAAAAATAAATGTAGGCCCTTTTTTTCAAAAGGCATGGCTTTTATTTACAAAAAAAAAGAAGTATGGCCACTCAGTCAACATTGACAACAACATGACTAAATATTCTGTAACAATGTAAACATTTAAAACTTTTAACATTTAACAAAATTAAAAGTAGCTTATTTGCTTTTTAATGTGCAAATATAAAAGTCAACATCCAGTGCAAATCTTAATATTCTGCAATAGTATAAGCATTTCAAAAGTAAAAGTAATGCTTATTTTGCTTTAAAATGTGCAAAAATAAAGATAAACATCCAATACAAAAAAGTGCAAAACGAAATATTCTGTAACAACAGTGTAAACATTTCAACAAAAGTGAAAGTATTGCTTATTTGCTAAAATGTGCAAAAATGAAGATAACAATCCAATACAAAAAAGTGCCAATCTAAATATTCTGGAGCACTGTAAACATTAAGTATTGCTTTTAAAATGTGCAAAATAAACATCCAGTCCAACACAGTACACAATAACCAATTGTACTCATTCCAGCGAGTGACTAACAGTTGTAATGAAGAACGGTTAGCATGTGTACATGCTCTGGTTCTTTTCTTGTTTACAATATTCCCAGCAGCTGAAAATAGGCGCTCAAAAGGGGTCGATGTGGCTGGAACTGAGAGGTAATTAGCCTTCACCTCAAGCCAGGACTGCGAGTGAGCTGAGCTGCAGTTTATATTTCTAGAAGGTCAACGGGCTCATAGTGATGTTACTAGTAGTTGACTGGGAGGTGTTTATTATCATTTGGGGAGAGTCCGCTGCCTGATGCTCACCTGCTAAACACCTATCTGCTCCACGCTGAAGCGCTGACTACATGCGCTCTGAATACGCACTGTTGATTGGCTGATAATGCTTTCTGTGTACCAATCAGATGGTTGTGTGGGTGGGACAATGCTGCGTGCTGAGACAGAGGCAGACGGAGCAAAGCAGCTTGTTAACACTTTAGCTTTAGCTTAGAAACTCGTTCGGTACGCCACCGTACCGAACCGAAAGCCCCGTACCGAAACGGTCCAATACAAAACACATACCGTTACACCCCTAGCAGATACAAATGACACATTCATGTTTTTGTGTAATGATGACAACGTATGCTCACGCGGACGATTGACTAGTTGATGGTTTTCTTTTCAAATGTTCGTTCATAGCCATTGTGCTGATATGATAGGCCATTTCCACTCGACACAGTGTGCATACAACAACATTATTAGGCCGTTTATTGAAATACTCCCACACTTTTGACCACTTTTGGCATGCTTTTCCCCCCTCGCTCGCAACGCTCGCATCATCTGCTTTGATCGTCTGCTTTGCTTTGTGACGTAAATATGCGACGCGTCGACCCACAAAAACGGCGTCGACGTATTTACGTAACCGATGACGTCGACTACGTCGACGCGTCGTTTCAGCCTTAGTTTTCAGCTTTGCCGCTTACGTGCAGTGATTTCTCCAGATTCTCTGAACGTTTTGATGATTTTACGGACCGTAGATTGTATAAAAACCTAAATCCCTTGCAATAGCTCATTGAGAAATGTTGTTCTTAAACTGTTCGACAATTTGCTCACGCATTTGTTTTACAAAGTGGTGACCCTCGCCTCATCCTTGTTTGTGAATGACTGAGCATTTCATGGAAGCTGCCTTTATACCCAATCATGGCACCCACCTGTTCCCAATTAGCCTTTTCACCCGTGGGATGTTCCAAATAAGTGTTTGATGAGCATGCCTCAACTTTCTCAGTCTTTTTTGCCAGTTGTGCCAGCTTTTTTGAAACATGTTGCATACATAAAATTCCAAATGAGCTAATATTTGCAAAAGATATTAGTTTGAACGTTAAGTATCTTGTCTTTGCAGTGTTTTCAATTGAATATAGGTTGAAAAGGATTTCCAAATAATTGTATTCTGTTTTTAACAACGTGCCAACTTCACTGGTTTTTGGTTTTGTATTTATTTATCTAAAATATTTTTCATACTTTTGTAATCAAACTTGAGTTTAATTTGATGCCTGTTTTGTACTAAAACTAATTCATGGGAATGCAATTGTTCAATAATTATACATTTTTAGTGCAAAATAACAAACATTTATAAAACTCCCTAGTTCAACTCTGATCATGATTGGAACTTAGTGTAGTACCATTGGCTTTCAAGACAAGCACTAGTGTTGTGCACCACAGGAGCCAGCAGCGGGAACATTGGTATTGTATTCTTATCAGTAATAGAGCAGGAAGCGGCTGGGAATGTGTTTGTGGTAAAGAATTCATTTGAAGTGCCTTGTCATTTAACATGTGCTTACTCATGAAAAATGGGCCCCCCCAAAAATATTGCGGCTCTGTACGCAAAGTACGTGATCTGAGTTGTAATCCTGGTTGTAATCATAGGAAGAAATTGTCAAAAACTGTTTGTCTAAAATAAACTTAGAAAAGGATACAAGTTAAAAATAAGTTTCGTTTGAGTTTTTATTATATAATTAGTTGTTTACTGCTTTGTTTTTAAGGTTCACACATCACCGTGTTTCATTTTCAGGCACTTTTTCTACACTAAAACATTTACTCCATCTAATAGTGTCTGAATCTTGCATGACTTTTCTACTTTGTATGCCGAGATGTTTTTGCCATTTTCTTCATAGTTTTTACTCTCGTCTAGTAGCATTCTAGTGCCTCCTTGTTTTCAAGAAATATTTTAAGACTTGAATTGAAGTAGTCTTTCTATGTATTTATATCTTTATTCATCTCTTAAAATATTTTGATTTTTTTAAAATATATTTAATATTTTCTATATTATATATATTTTTGGAAAATCTATGTAGAAATGTATTCTATGAAATGCTCCATAAATTACTTTTTTTTAATGTGTTTGTTTATTAAAATTCCAATCATATATTTGATATATTTGGTAAATCATTTAAAATGTTAAAGAAATGTTCTTTATTAATCGTGTTTTGCATAAAATTATTTGATTTATTATATACTTACTAATTACTTTATTGGATGTAGCTTTTTTATTTAAATTTTTTGCACATTTAAATATATATATATATATATATATATATATATATATATATATATATATATATATATATATATATATATATATATATATATATATATATATATATATATATATATATATATATATATATATATATATCCTGAAAACGGCTTATCCATTTTAATTATATTAATTTTCTTTATTTTTTTTTCCTAACTTGTATAAAATGTGTATTTGTATTTTACATCTATGTTATTGTATATTTCCATCAATAAATCCATGTAGAATTTGATATAGCACAGCATTTAAAATGTTAATTAAATTATTTGGGCAATTTTTTTTTGTTTAATGATGCACTAAATTTTTATTTTTTAAAAAATTGCATTTAATTGTAAGCTATTTTAATAATAAACGTGTGTAGTTGTTGTCTCGTTTCCTTCATTAAGGGGGAACCGATGTTTAAAACTTTTGTTGTATTTGGGTCCCCTTTCTTAGTTGCACTTGGTTTACTGGAGGTTGATGTTTAAGTGATGAATTACTAAACAAATAATTGTGTATACAATCCTGTAGTATAATCTAGTATTGCCAATAAGGTAAGTACAGTATACAATATCTTTATCAATTTCTACGTGCTATGCACTTTTAAAATGTTAAAGACTAATGGGCTACTTTATTGTTTTAAGTTATCTTATTGTGCTAGCCAAGTTACCTGCAAGTAATATTATACCCAAGCTTCTGAAGTTAGTTTAGATTTACTGTATTAAGATTAATTTAGTTGTGTCATTTTAATGTGTTTGTACCAGACTACTATGGAACTTGGATGTATTGTGTCACATTGTAAACCTATTAACTCACATTTACCAAACAAGACAAGGAGTGGTCATTTGTGAGGTGTTTGGGAATATAGACTAGTGTTAAGAATGTGTGCTTAGCAGTAAGTCATGTGTTTACATGGAAACCGTGGAGATAACTCAAGATAGGCTTTTTTTTTTTTTGTCAGAGTAAGTGGAGGTAAGGGCTTCCATTAATCCATTTGTCAGCTGGAGTGAGCCCCTAGTGGGAAAGTCATAAGCTTCTTGTGCCGGCGACTTGGATATTCACACGTCTTGTTAACTGCCATAGCAAACCTGTGGTCGCAGGGATGTGGCACGCTGGGGAGAAGCGATGTAGAGATAACAGTAACGGTTGTGTTTGTGGCTCATTTAAGTCGCCATTTTTCAGGTGTTAAAATGATTTGAGACAGGAGTTTTGGTGTATTTTGACCTTAAAGTAACAACTTCATATTCACTTTGATGCTGTACCGGCTTGTAATGAATAGATTGGTGTCTCATACTGTTGCCATGGTTACAACACATCACCTATTTAGTGCTCCATGATAACTCCCACCTAAGAAACACGAGCAATAGAGTAAAACAAGGCCGCCCTAGCTTTGTTTTATTCAAAAGAGGACTGAGGGCAGGAAGAGAAGAGGAGCAAAGTGGAGACTGTGGGGTATTAAAATATAAAGCAATGTTGATGTTTTGAGTGCTTCAACAACAACAACAAAAACAGTAATTTTAATGACTTTGACCTGAAAGTAATATTTTTACTACATTACTGCAGCAAGTGTTCAACATGCATCAGGCTTTCAAGGACAAAGTGGGCTTTGGGAGATTTTCAGTTTTTCTTCTCCTCTTGATAAGCCTCTGCAGCTACATAAGGGGGACAAAACAAGACATTGAACCAGACCCAGGGTTGCTATGTTGCATTCATGTTCTCACAATTGCAGAACAACTTTCCACAAACAGTCGTTAAAGGGTTGCACTTGGGCTAAGGAACAATCCATTAGATTTAGACTAGATCACGACCTGCTCAGTGGCCTTGTGGTTAGAGTGTCCGCCCTGAGATCGTTAGGTCGGGAGTTCAAACCCTGGCCGAGTCATACCAAAGACTGTAAAATGGAACCCGTTACCTCCCTGCTTGGCACTCAGCATCAAGGGTTGGAATTGGGGGTTAAATCACCAAATGATTCCCGGGCGTGGCCACCACGGCTGCTCACTGCTACCCTGTGGGGATGGGTCAAATGCAGAGGATAATTTCACTGCACCTAGTGTGTGTGTGACAATCATTGGCACTTTAACTTTAATTTTAGGACCTCATTCTCCCTGAACTTAAAAGTAGCCTGCTAACTATTAAACAGACAGACATGGTGGTGGTTGGAGGGGCCATAGGCGCAAACTGGCAGCCTCGCTTCCGTCAGTCTACCCCAGGGCAGCTGTGGCTACAAATGTAGCTTACCACCACCAGGTGTGAATGAATGATGGGTTCCCACTTCTCTGTGAGTGCTTTGAGTATCTAATAATAGAAAAGCGCGATATAAAATCTAATCCATTATTATTATATATATATATATATATATATATATATATATATATATATATATATATATATATATATATATATATATATATATACTGTATATATTAGGGCTGTGAATCTTTGGGTGTCCCACGATTCGATTCAATATCGATTCTTGGGGTCACGATTCGATTCAAAATCGATTTTTCCCGATTCAAAACGATTCTCTATTCATTCAATACATAGGATTTCAGCAGGATCTATCCCAGTCTGCTGACATGCAAGCAGAGTAGTATATATTTTTTAAAACCTTTTATAATTGTAAAGGACAATGTTTTATCAACTGATTGCAATAATGTAAATTTGTTTTAACTATTAAATGAACCAACAATATTTTATCTTTGTGAAAATATTGGACACAGTGTGTAGTCAAGCTTATGAGATGCCATGCAAGTGTAAGCCACTGTGACACTATTGTTCATTTTATTTTATTTTTGATATATATCGAATGATATTGTCAATGAGGGATTTTTAATCACTGCTAAGTTGAAATTTTAACTAATATTGATACTGTTGTTGATAATATTAATTTTTGTTTCACTACTTTTGGTTTGTTCTGTGTCGTGTTTGTGTCTCCTCTCAATTGCTCTGTTTATTGCAGTTTTGAGTGTTGCTGGGTCATGTTTGGTTCTGGAATTGGATTGCATTGTTATGGTATTGCTGTGTATTGTTTTGTTGGATTGATTAATTAAAAAAAAAAAAAAAAAAGATTTTAAAAAAATGAGAATCGATTCTGAATCGCACAACTGAGAATCGCGATTTGAATTTGAATCGATTTTTCCCCACACTCCTAATATATATATATATATATATATATATATATATATATATATATATATATATATATATATATATATATATATATATATATATATATATATATATATATATATATATATATATAATTTTGTTATGTTTTGTTGTTTTAAATTTTTTTATTTGTTTTTTTTAAATATACATACAGATTAACGGAATAAAGTCTCTGCGGTATGAAATGAGCAAAACAATACATTATTTGTTTTCTTATTTTTTTTAAATTAAGTACTTTTTGAGGTTATGACCACAAGGAACATCACAAAGAACACATTGATGTCAAATTTATCAAATCAGAAGTTGATTCAGTGTTATTGGGAAGAAAAAAAAAAGCCTCAAAACATTTTTGAACTTCCTGACAAAGCTCCTCGAATTCAGGCATTTTAGGCCGCAACTATCACCAATAAACCCTGTGGAATCCTGGAGGGACTGTCTCCAGTATTACTAAAGAAAATGATTTCACAAATGAGTAAACTGACATGCACATTATTGTATCTTTCCGTGTGTTGCTTTGATTTTAATTGAAATTGAAAATAATTCCTTTATAGGTTGTATTCGGACACGTGACTTTTGAACGGGTGTTTGGGCCACAACCAACGTGGCTACTGGGCAGCAAACAGAGTGCGACCTATCTAAATACGCAAGGGGCCTAGATCTTACCACTAAAAGCAGATATGAGCAACAAATGCAAACTATGCACTAGAATCTATCCCTAAACCTTATCAAAAAAAGATTTGTCGAGTGATCTCAAGGATTTTCCGTCGGTCGCTTTCACAGACATGTCGAACGATCTGGTGCTCTAAACATCATTCTACACGACAAAACAGATGAAAACTTGGAAAAGCATGGAGGCCTACAACTTCTTTGTGTGTGGCTGGGTCAAGGAAATTGGTATCAAGACTCTCCCGCATCATGCATCGTTTTAGCTCGGATAAGGTTCATTTCATGATTTAACTTAACATCTGCAGCCATGTTTTTTGCCTCATTGTTGTTGTTGTACGTGCCGTTTAATATAATTATAGATCTCAACGTGTATGTGCTCTTTTAGGTTTTGCTCACATTTGATTTTTTTATTTAGATTCGGCGAGTTGGTGCTTTACGAAATACTGTGTTTAAGGAAATACAAATATTATGAAGATAATACTTAAATGGGTTAAAGTATATTAAACAAACCTTTAATAAAGTGACCACTGCAAATTTGTGCATTCTTCGACTCTATTTGCTCCCTTGGACTCGTCGTTTTTCATAAAATCTTGAACTCTTTAGCCCTTCTTTATAACCTATCGAGGAACTCTGAAGAAATGCTTATCCTTTTCGCGTTATAACAGCCTAAAAAAACGTAAGCATATGGCATTTTTCTTCGAGAAAGGCAACATGCTGCCTAGAACGCTATGACAACAGACTCTCGCTAGCCCACCACTTCGAGCCTCGCATAGTTAACGAACCGTACATGATGTCAGGTGAATACAACCTATTAACTGTGAAAGCGCATTTAATCCTCACTGTCAAGTGTGAAAGACTTCAACCCCTATTCATTTTATACTGCATAAATAATACACTTAGGCCCTAAGAGCCAAATAACACATGCTAAACAGCTTGTGCATATACAATTGTGTGTACTACCAGGTGTGTTGCAGGTGATTGACTTAAGACTACATGCACAATTGATAACAAGCAGACCTCCCTATTTAATATAGGGAGGTATACCGAATGTCACCATGGAGACACTCATTTTCACATTTATGGCATCATATGGTCCAAACCAAAAAATATAATATCGTGCAAAGGTTTGTTCATAACAAATATCCAATTCACAAGGTGAAACTAATATATGACATAAAGCTGGCCCGATAATACCATATCAATATATATCGCGATAGAGATATATATTGTATATGTATATATATATTGTATGTCATGTCTGTGTTAATCATGTTTTTGTTTGGCCATGTTTTGCTTGGTTTTTGGATTCTCTTTAGTTCCTGGTTGCACTTCCTTGTTTTGTTGGGTTTCCATGGTCACCCATACGTTTTCACTTGTCTTGTCACGCACCTGTTTCACGTTTTGAGTCACGCACCTGTTGTTAATCATGTCTGGGTTATTTAAGTCTTTCTTTCTGTTCACTCGTTCTGCGTTCATTGTCTTTGTCACACCAGTTCATGTTTCTTGCTGACCAAGTAAGTTTTCCTAGTCCATGCCATAGCTTCTGCTAAACTAGCAGCTTCACTTATGTTTTAGGCACGCTTGCCTTTTTTGCTTTATTGTTTGCGTTTGTGGTAGTTTGAGTGATTTATGTTATATAAATCCAAGCCTACCTTCACGCTGTCGTCCGGAGCCGTTTTTGCGTTGGAAGAACAACCCCGCAGCGAGCTGCGACCTTCCCTACGTGACACATAATCGATAGCAATATGAAATGTGGTCCAAAAAATATTCCATATATATTTATATTTTTGGTCGGAAGAAACCAGAAATTATGAAGCAATATTTGTTTAATGAAGTCACTCGCGCTTTGGGAACACAGCACTCAGCAAACAAGAAACAGGAAGTGTCACTGAGCAATGGGAGGGGAACGCTAACAGCCTATCAGTTAACAGTATTCATTGAGCAATGGGAGGAACACGCTAACAGCCAATAACTTAACAGTATCAATTACACCTTTCCTGCTGTTCGGCTCCTGGTCCCAGACCGTAGTCGAGGAGCGCAGGGGAGCTGATGTTTTCGTCTGTGGTCACACCCTTCGCTTTACCCGACAATGGGTCTGCTAATCTCCGCTTTCGGGTTGGAAGGAGGAGGCTGCGGATTTGTGACAATCTGGTCGCTTTATTCTTATTTCCACTGGACACAATCGGACACATTCGCCAGTCGCCACTACTGCTGCATGCTACCGCTCGCTCTTCTATCTCTTCTACTCACCCAACACTCTGCCATTCTTAAAGGAGTACACACACATACATACGCTACTCTCATAACTAGTGTGGTTGTGCCACTTTTCTGTCTTGCCATGGATTCTCTGCATGGTTATGATTATCGTTTGAGATTATTTCGAACGGGCATACAATAACAACATGATACATCACATGGAGTGAGAAGATAAACTGTGGTATCTTGATATATCAACTCAATAAAGTGTACTACTAAATATACTGACATGCACACAGACGAAATATTCTCGCTCCATCATCCGTCTTTGCAGTTCCAACAATACAGAACACAGAGAACGTGCAAAAAACGACTTGTTTGTGTTGTAATGTTAATGCTCATAATTCCGGGGGTTTGTGACTGCAACCTTGCATGCCATAACTGTCATTGGTGCATAACATGGATGTGGTGTGTTTAGGTATGGGTACTGAATCCGGTACATTTTTACGTATATGAAGTAAGGCTCCACTTTCCCAAAAATGTGCAAGTTTGATGCTAATATCCATTGGCATTGCTATTGATCTACTACTAATGCTAATTAGCCATTTTACATGGTAATTTCAACAACTTTAAATTTGTTGATGAAAACTACAACTCAGATTACAATTAAACAGCTGGTGCGTAACTTACAGTATTAACACTTTGTAGGGCGCAACTCACAGCAAACACTGAACTAGCCAACACACCGTAAATTATACACTACTGCCATCTAACGTCTTCGACTTGCAACTGCAATTGCAACTTAGAAATGTGATAATGAAACAAGATATGAGAACTGAACAGCAGTTATCATAATCAGATAATTTTTTAAATGTTGCAATAAAAAAAAAATATATATAATAAAAAACAAATAATATTTATTAACACACACAAAATACAGAACATTGGTACCGTTGAGTACCTGGAATCAGTTCCGTATCGGTTCAAATGTGAACGGTACCCATCATTAGCTGTGTTATTGTTTTGGCTACTGGCTAGCACTGTGTGGTAAAGTTGGCAATAAAGTTTAAATAGAGCACCAGACTCTGTGTTTTTCTGTTGGCATGCTACATCACTAACAAGATGTTACTTGTACAATATTACCTCCAAGCACTTGGCTGAGCCTGCACTTACTTAGCACCAACATGAGGCATCACGAGCTACTTCTTTTTTTCTGTCTGGTTACTACCGTTACCGGGTTTTGGTGCCCATACCTAGTCTTGAAAGTTATGTTGAGGTTCTGCATAATATGATAAATGACAGAGATTCTGAATTGTAAGTTGTGCAATTCCTCCATTGGAGGTTTAGTTTCCTGAAAATATTGATATAATTGTAATTTTACGCCACCTCTCACTGTACCTCAGCAGAAAAAGGGGGTGGCAGAGCAGCTGCGTACAAAAAAGCCTTGAAAATCCCAGTTAATGTAGTGAAGCTCTTTCATCAGAGAATTTAATAAGCTAATTAACCGTATTACACAGAAAAGCATTGCATGTATTTTGCACAGAGATATAACCTAAGGAAGTAGTCAAGCATCATTTGGTGTGTGCGAGCGTTTAATGAAGGCTGGTGGATGGTTTCTTGCCTTTGGTACATTAAGCATTAGCACGCTGCACTTGAGTGGAGCCTTGATCAATTTACACGGCCCTAAAGACACGCAACCAGACGCGCAAAATTTGTTGTGGCTCCAAGCAAAGCTTACAACTGTGTTTTTATTCTTAAAAAAACGGTGATTCACTCTTAGACAGAAAAAGAGAGAGAGGACAATTGTGGAAAGTAGAGATGTAATTGCTCCATATACTCATGTATGTATATTACACAGTATTTGGTTCAGCAAGTGATGCACATGCAAAAAAAGCGTATGGCAATTTCCCATTTCCTTCAGCTAGTTTCCTTTCATTATGTATATGTGATTTGCAAGCAAGCTGTTTTTTGGTCTGTGGTATCTCTTACCCCCTCCTTGTTAACTGCAATGTATATCAAAGTACTTGTATTTCTCATCTAGCGCTTACATTCAAGCCCAAAACATTTCTTCCTCTTCTCTCTGTTTTTAAAAAAAAACATACACATCTTCTCGTGTACCTTACTTTTCACCCGTTAAAGGAATATAGTTTTTAATGCAGTTTGCTCTTTTGCTGACTTCCCCAGTCTACAGTATGTACATGCAAAGACCATGTTACAATCCTTCTTGTGTTTCACCCATCAATAGGGTGAATATAACAAGGGTTGCCTGTCTTAAAGGCCTACTGAAACCCACTACTACCGACCACGCAGTCTGATAGTTTATATATCAATGATGAAATCTTAACATTGCAACACTTGCCAATACGGCCGGGTTAACTTATGAAGTGCAATTTTAAATTTCCCGCGAAACTTCCGGTTGAAAACGTCAATATATGATGACGTTTGCGCGTGACGTCGATGGTTGAAACGGAAGTATTCGGACACATTGTATCTCAATACAAACAGCTCTGTTTTTATCGCAAAATTCCACAGTATTCTGGACATCTGTGTTGGTGAATCTTTTACAATTTGTTTACTGAACAATGGAGACTGCAAAAAAGAAAGTTGTAGTTGGGATCAGTGTATTAGCGGCTGGCTGCAGCAACACAACCAGGAGGACTTTGACTTGGATAGTAGACACGCTATCCGACGCTAGCCGCCGCTAGCCGCCGACCGCATCCATGATCGGGTGAAGTCCTTCGTCGCGCCGTCGATCGCTGGAACGCAGGTGAGCACGGGTGTTGATGAGCAGATGAGGGCTGGCGTAGGTGGAGCGCTAATGTTTTTATCATAGCTCTGACAAGGTCCCGTAGCTAAGTTAGCTTCAATGGCGTTGTTAGCAACAGCATTGCTAGGCTTCGACAGGCGGCACAGCATTAACCGTGTGGTTACAGGTCCAGTGTTTGGTTCGGTGTCTCCTGATAGTAGTATTGTTGATCTTCTGTCTATCCGTCCAGTCAGGGGCTTATTTCTTTTGTTTCTATCTGCATTTAAGCACGATGCTATCACGTTAGCTCCGTAGCTAAAGTGCTTCACCGATGTAGTGTCGTGGAGATAAAAGTCGCTGTGAACGTTCATTTCGCGTTCTCGACTCTCATTTTCAAGAGGATATAGTATCCGAGGTGGTTTAAAATACAAATCCGTGATCCACAATAGAAAAAGGAGAAAGTGTGGAATCCAATGAGCCCTTGTACCTAAGTTACGGTCAGAGCGAAAAAAGATACGTCCTGCACTGCACTCTAGTCCTTCACTCTCACGTTCCTCATCCATGAATCTTTCATCCTCGCTCAAATTAAAGGGGTAATCGTCGCTTTCTCGGTCCGAATCGCTCTCGCTGCTGGTGTAAACAATGGGGAAATGTGAGGAGCCTTTCAACCTGCGACGTCACGCTACTTCCGGTACAGGCAAGGCTTTTTTTTATCAGCGACCAAAAGTTGCGAACTTTATAGTCGATGTTCTCTACTAAATCCTTTCAGCTAAAATGTGGCAATATCGCGAAATGATCAAGTATGACACATAGAATGGATATGCTATCCCCGTTTAAATAAAAAACAATCATTTCAGTAGGCCTTTAAAGGTTCCACCTTTTGGGCATACCATGGATGGCGCCTCATGTAAGCAACCCACTTCTAACACAATGTTTAAAGAAACTCAGAGGAGATTTACCCGGACAGACATGTTTGCCAACCAGAATTTCTGAGCCTCACATTTGTTCGTCTGTCACTTTTAAACAAGGAAAAAGAGATCTCACTCTTTGCATCACTCTCCGCACCGGAGCGCGTTTATTTAACAGTCAAATTAACTGAACACAGTGAGCCCTCTTTTCAGTCACTCACAAGCTTTGTCTTGGTAGATCGAGCGCCAGCTTTACACACACAGGAAGCAGAGACAGCCTCCCTACTCACGACTCGCCAGTGAATAGTGCCGCAAAGTAACAAAAGTTAGGTGGAAAAAAAACAATATGATTACAAAGCCAAATGTCCCGTTGTGGTAATATTTTAGCTTCAAATCAGATGGGCAATATGAGCTCATTAACACGGACCAACGAGAGAGAATGCCATGATCATGTGATGGCAACAAACTATGGGTACTTCATCACAACTTAGTTTCTGCAGCACGTTGAAAGAGGGGTTAGTGCTGGTGCCTCAAAACAGAAGGTTATGGGTTCAATCCCCGGGCTCAGGGTATTTCTGTGTGGAGTTTGCATGTTCTCCCCGTGTGCCTGGGTTCCCTTGGGGTACTCCGGCTTCCTCCCACCTCCAAAGACATGCACCTGGGGATTAGCCCAAGTGTGTGAATGTGAGTGTGAATGTTGTCTGTCTATCTGTGTTGGCCCTGCGATGAGGTGGCGACTTGTCCAGGGTGTACCCCGCCTTCCACCCGAGTGCAGCTGGGATAGGCTCCAGTCACCTCGGCGACCCCGAGAGGGACAAGCGGTAGAAAATAGATGGATGGAACATTTGGTTTCGGTGAGCAAAGTCCATTTTAAAGGCCACATTTTCCGTGCATCACTAGTCAATAGTGGGCAAATAATAGGTTATATGTAATACTTGAATATATATTTTTGATTTTGATTTCGAAGAAATAGCGATTGTTGAAGGACCGGAATTGACGCCGTAGCGTATTTGTTACATGCGAGTTGAAATATAAAGCTAACGTTGATCCCCACTGATGTGCATGCCTCTTCTACTTGACAGCCATAAAACGATTATAAACCTCCAAAATATATTATACTATATCAGTGGCGTGCGGTGAGGTTAATGTCTGGTGAGGCACGACTGTATCATCACAGTCAAATTTAAAAACATATGAACCTGCAGTGCAGGTGTACCTAATTTTGTGTCCCCGCGGTCGTTCGCGACTCCTGCAGCGCGAGCATTGTTGTTTTTGCACTTTTTGGCTTCTTGTTAAGTGACTTTTTTGGGGTGGATTCGGTCTTGCACGTGGAGGGTTTGGGTGTGGGCTTTGGTTGGTGTGGCCGCGGTGCTCCCGTCAGGCAGTGCATTCTGCGGCGGAGGTGCTTGGCACCAGGAGGCGGGGTTATGATACGAGCCTCACACAGTGTGTCTCCGCAGCAGATTTATGATCGCTCAGCACTAAAAATACGTTACACACATACAGTTGTTGACAAAATACACTGTACATTATATACCTCAGCTAACTAAACTATGGAAATGTATAATATAATTCATATAGCAATACGGTCTCACTGCACAGCAGGCCAGCAGTTAGCCGAGTCGCAATCCATGGTGAGGCACAAGTGCCTCAACTGGCTGCTGATCACCGCACCGTCTCTTCTCAGTATTTGAACGGCAAATGTGAAAATAAAATTAAAAATAATCTAAAACTGGTGAAGTTGAATGGAAAATAACTTTAGTATAATCACTGGATACATATAACAATTTAATTAATATTTTTTTCTTTTTCTTTTTTTTTTCTTTCCATGATGGCAGGTGAGGCCCCGCCTCCCCTGCCTCTAGTGACTGCACGCCACTGCACTATATATATCCATTCATACATTCTAATATTTTAATGTATTTTCACATAGAAAAAAACACTCATTTTTAAGGTGTAGCGACCATATCTATTGTGGCGACTTTTATTTTATTTTGTAGCAGTAGTAGTAGCCACTTCCTTGTTCATTTATGGAATCTACATAGTCCAAAAGACAACGTCCGACCTCCTTTTTGCAACTGAGAAAAAAAAAATGCACTATGAGATGTTCAATATTACCTAAGTTAAGTTTTTGCTTACAGAAATGAGAGTCCATTTTATTTTTTTGTATGTCTATTTATTTAGGATGAGTAAAAGTTTTTTAACCTCCAAATGCAGTACAATGTAAACAATTCTATAGTAATTAGAAATAAAAGTGTATAACATTTTTTTTTATATAATATAACTACATTATAATCACTGTATGATTGTATTTGTTATTTCTTCAGTTTAAGAGCACGATGTAGACAAAAGCTCTGAGTACATACAGCCAAATATTTTTTTAATTAAATTATTGCATATTGTTCTAACGTGTGGCACCTTAAGACAACAATATTTAGATTTACAGTCTTAAGAAACATTAATTAATTAAATTAAAGTACCAATGATTGTCACACACACACTAGATGTGGTGAAATTTGTCCTCTGCATTTGACCCATCCCCTTTGGGAGCAGTGGGCAGCAGCGGCGCCGCGCCCGGGAATCATTTTGGTGATTTAACCCCCAACTCCAACCCTTGATGCTGAGTGCCAAGCAGGGAGGTAATGGGTCCCATTTTTATATGTCTTTCTTCGCGTGTTATTTTTGCACTTTTATGCATTTTCATGTATACATTTAAAAAATTGAAAATAGAATTGCAAAATCACAATTTTGAAGCGATAAATCGCAAATAGGTCTTTTTTCAAAATTTTGTAGCCATACCAGGTACACTACTTTTTCCAATTATTGGGGCTCAATTGAGTCACCTGTCCAGATGCTGGCCTCGCAGCTAAGCATCCTGTTTCTGACGCAATTTTTACAGAACTTGTTGAATACTTGAATTAGATAATTTTGGTTGAAAACCCTGCCGTCTGATCATAAAGCATGGGCTTGGAACCATAATGTGTACAGAACCTTAGTGATGACCAGTGTTGGGACTAACGCGTTACAAAGTAACGCGTTACTGTAACACCGTTAGTTTCGGCGGTAACTAGTAATCTAACGCGTTATTTTTTATATTTAGTAACTCAGTTACCGTTACTACATGATGCGTTACTGCGTTATTTTACGTTATTTTTTATGTAGTATCGGCCAGAAACAGAGGATTTGAGTGTGTTTTATTGCAGCGCTGCGGTGACGTGTTTCTGATTCTTCCTCTGCGCTCTGTGTGTGTCTGGGTGTGGGTGGGAAGGGGAGGGGAGGGGAGGGGAAGGGAGGGGGGTGCGCAATACAACGTAAACCGTTGGCCATCCAAAAAGTAACCACACAACACTATACGGTATAGTGTTCTGTGGTTACTTTTTGGTTGGCCAAGCGGACGTGACGACAGGCTGTCCTCACTCAGGTCCGCACGGACCTGGAGGGGGCGTGCCAAGTCCGGCTGGAAATCGGGAGAAATTTGGGAGAATGGTTGTTCTGGCGCTAAAATTCGGGAGGGTTGGCAAGTATGAGATATTCTCACTTCTTTTCTTTTGTCGAGCACAGAGAAAATAACATTTTAGTTAAATGTAAGTTGTGTCTTGGATCAAAGATCCCATCCACTGCCCAAAACAACAATTCAAATCTGCATGGTTAGGCTTTTTTTTTATTTTTTTTTTTTTAATAATGTCCTGCCCAGCTTCTCGGGCAAATCATATAGCAGATGTAGATGCCCATATCGGCTGTTCAGATTTACCGTAATTTCCGGACTATAAGCCGCACCTGACTATAAGCCGCACCAGCTAAATTTAGGAGAAAATACAGATTGCTCCATATATAAGCCGCACCCGACTATAAGCCGCA
The DNA here is from genome assembly GCF_033978785.1 of Entelurus aequoreus. Lineage (NCBI taxonomy): Eukaryota > Metazoa > Chordata > Actinopteri > Syngnathiformes > Syngnathidae > Entelurus > Entelurus aequoreus. The sequence continues at coordinate 32,434,207 of NC_084732.1, read as the reverse complement.
GGGTTTTGATGTGTAATTACCGTAGTATATAGGGGTTCTTGCTACCACGGAGGGGATTGTCGGGACAGAGATGACTGTTTGGGAACGCAAAGCGTCCCATTTATTAACAATAAATCTTTCAATCATTCAATCAAACTTTCACATCTTTGACATGGCGAACAGCATTCGTGCAGAGTACAAATAATACAACGGTGCAAAGTAATACAAAGTGCTCGCCTGTACGTTATCAAAATAACCAGCCTACCGGTATATGAAAAGTCAGTCTTTAATCTTTGTGTCATCGTCTTCCTCCTGCGTACTAAAACCACCGAAATCCTCTTCGTCGGTGTCGGAGAAGAACAGGCCGTAAATAAGCCGCACCTTTGTATAAGCCGCAGGGACCAGAACGAGGGGAAAAAGTAGCGGCTTATAGTCCGGAAATTACGGTACTTTACAAAAGAGAAGTGTAGTATACTTCTCTTGTTGCCTTACTGGTATTTTGACTTTATTAAATGTATTTATATTATCATTTGGTGCAGCCGGGCCGGAGCAGGAGGGGATAGAAAGAGAGAAAAAGGAAGACAGAGGGGGGAATTGTGGGGACAAGAGGGGGATTAGACAGAGAGACAAAAACAACAACAGCAAACACAACAACAACAACAACAGAGCAACATCAGCAAATACGACATGTACAAATATGATGGTAAAAGTAATAGCAAATAAGCAGTTAGCGAAAATAAAAAAATAAAAATACAGAAATGACAATGAGCATTATTACACTAAAAATGGAGCAATATGAATACCAATAGAAATAGTGCTATTGATGATAAACAATACCAATACTTTACCTTTATTATCAACAATACAATTGTTCAAATGCAACAATACATATACGTAGTGATAACTTGAGATACGAAAGAATGCAGAAAAATGGAGGGGAAGAAAGAGAAGCAACCTACAGTAACCTTGTAGATTGTTATAGTAACAATAGGTTAAGCTTTGTCAGTGTGCCATGTGTTATACCCAGTTTACCCTAGGGCAACAACGTTAATATATGTTTGATGAAACGTGATTATGTGCATGAGTGTATGTGTGCATATGTACTTGTATATGTACAGTATGTGTATATGTGTGCTTGTACAGTGAATTTATATGTACAGTATGTGTATATGTGTGTACAGCGAATGTATATGTACAGTATGTGTATACAGTATGTGTGTTTGAACAGTGAATGTATATGTACAGTATGTGTATACGTGTGTTTGTACAGTGAATGTATATGTACAGTATATGTATGTGTGTGTTTGTACAGTGAATGTATATGTGTAGTATGTGTATGTGTGTGTTTGTACAGTGAGTGTATATGTACAGTATGTGTATATGTATGTTTTTACAGTGAATGTATATGTACAGTATGTGTATACAGTACGTTTGTATAATGAACGTGCGTGTGGATGTACGAACTTTGAGTGTGTAAATATGTACTGTATTTATTTGTATATGTATGTGGGAGCGTAGGTACCTATGTATGTATGTATGTATGTGTGTGAGTATATGTGAATTTGCATGTACAATACATTTGACTCCCAGTGTGTGCGGGAGCCAGAGTACGGCCCCAGCCTCCCCGAGAGCCCATCCCACAAACAGTAGGTGTGGTGCCCAGGGAACCAGGGGCCACCGCCCCCACGCAGCCAAGCCGGACAGCGACAGGAACCCCAGAGCCTGGCCCACCGCGCCGCCCACAAGGGCCAGCAGCAGGCCGCAGACAGACGCACCCGGCAGAGGACAAGGCACGAGAAAAGCAGGGGGCAGCCAGACCCCAAGCCAGCGAGAAACCACACCCCACACGGACAGAAAGGCGGGACGCCCCGCCCGAGGGGCCCGGAGACCCCCCGCAACCGGACGGGACCCCCCGCAACCGGACGGATGGTTAGGCTTTGTGTATGTCACGTGTGCCTTCCTTAGGTGAAGCCAGGTTTACAGCTATGTTGTTGATTGATTGATTGATTGAAACTTTTATTAGTAGATTGCACAGTACAGTACATATTCCGTGCAATTGACCACTAAATGGTAACACCCCAATAAGTTTTTCAACTTGTCCACTTAAATTGATTCATGATACAAATATATACTAACATCATAATACAGTCATCACACAAGATAATCATCAGAGTATATACATTGAATTATTTACATTATTTACAATCCGGGGTGTGTGATATGGAGGGGGGGTTAGGTTTGGTTGGTATCAACACTTCAGTCATCAACAATCAGCATCAACAATTGCATCATCAGAGAAATGGACATTGAAACAGTGTAGGACTGACTTGGTAGGATATGTACAGCAAGTAGTGGACACACAGAGAGAGATCAGAAAGTATAAGAAAACGTGTCTACATTTGATTATTTACAATCCGAAGAGGCATTATGTGGAAGGGAGGGTGTTAGTTTAGGGTTGTAGTTGCCTGGAGGTATTCTTTTAGTGCGGTTTTGAAGGAGGATAGAGATGCCCTTTATTTTACACCTATTGGGAGTGCATTCCATATTGATGTGGCATAGAAAGAGAATGAGTTAAGACCTTTGTTAGTTCGGAATCTGGGTTTAACGTGGTTAGTGTTAGTGTTAGTGTTATTATGCTGTTTGTTACTTATGTATGTTATGTTGCAGCTATTTAAAATAGTTTTGTCAATTTGTTCTGGCCTGAAATAAATTGGCCCTTTGAAACATATCTTTGTCTTTGTGTGTTGTATGTAGACCACATTGTTTGTGTGTTGTATGTAGACCACATTGCTTAGCAGAGTTCAGTGATGCAAATGCATGTCAAGTTGATCAACACATTGTATTATTCTCCAGTGCAATAACAGTACTGAAATGAAGGCTAAAAGGGCATTAATGGGAGCTTTAAAAAAAAAGTAGAAGTCACTATTTACTTTTCACAGTAACACAATACTTTTTGGTGTAAGTAACTGAGTTAGTAACTGAGTTACTTTTGAAATAAAGTAACTAGTAACTGTAACTAGTTACTGGTTTTAGGTAACCAACCCAACACTGGTGATGACATGCAGAAGGTGACCCAGGCTATGGATGGCCTCTTAAATTTCCATCTCACTTCTGACACCATTTGTCTTTTCTGGTAGTCATTCTTCTAAAACGTTTTTGTTCTTTTTCCTGTAATGGTTTTCTTCAGGCTTTAGATTGGTCAAAATGGCTTTACTGTTAGCGCTATGGATTGCTTGAGCATGTTCTTGCAAAAATGCTTGCTTATGGACAGTCTTTATTTAACAGCCTTTGATTTAGATAGATATATTTAGAGCCAGGCATAGACATCAATTTAGAATACCTTGGTGAACTAGTTCCCTAGCCTTTAGGGCTCTTCCTTCTTCCTGGGTGAGTAAATCTTTTCCAACCGAACCCCACAACTGCATCGCAGGCAACACTTTACAATTATTTACTGTGTGATTTATTTCTAAATGAGGTATTTTAACTTTTTGTCTACATCGATTTCCTAGGGAGTTGTGAAAGGCAGGGGTGATTAGTCAGGTAGAGGATTTTTGTGTCCAGCCAACACACACAAACTCAGCTTCTCAAACTGGGCTGTGCTTACTAAAGCATCCAAAATGTTGAGCACAAACAAGCATTCAGTGGAAGCACAATGTCACTACTGGCTCAACCTTGTTTCCTCTCTCAGCACTTGGCCAATGTGCATGTTGAGTCTGGACCAAGAGCTATACACAATCTTCGTGTCACCTTGTGTATTTTTGTACAGCCTACCTAACCCAAGTGTTGAATTGGTAGCTGTCAACTGGTCGTAGTTCTCCAAGTATTCCCTTGATGGTCAGACTTTCTCATGATCGTCAAAACAAAATTCTGGCTGATTTTGAATACAATCTCACACAAGATGGCTAAGGAAGTTAAGCTTAAATCGCTAACAATTATTGGCGTATCTTTCGAGTTTTTCCCTGTCAAAACAAGAACCAACGGATTTTAAAGAAAAACACAACACATTTGTCAATCAATTGGGAACTGTACGGTGTGCATTAAATTGGATGCTTGTAAAAATAATATTGTTCTTGCCTCAGTACCAGTTGTATTGTAGTAAAAAACATCTAAAATAAAATAAGAAGTTGAAGTTATCGATAACTGATTTCACTACTGTACATATATTTTAGATCAGGGGTCTCAGACACGCTGCCCGCCAATTGTGGCCCGCAAGACATTATTTTGCGGCCCGCACCTTAATAAGAAAATGTAATGTTAGTGCGGCCCGCAAATTTTATATGAACAGCGTCATACTTGCCAACCCTCCCGATTTTTCCGGGAGACTCCCGAATTTCAGGGCAACCATTCTCTCCAATGTCTGCCGATTTTCACCCAAACAACAATATTAAGGGCGTGCCGTGATGGCACTGCCTTTAGCGCCCTCTACAACCTGTACAAACAGCGTGCCAGCCCAGTCACATGTTGAATTTGGCTTCTGTACACACACGTAAGTGACTCCAAGACATACTTGGTCAACAGCCACACAGGTCACACTGAGGGTAGCCGTATAAACAAGTTTAACAACTGTTACAAATATGTGCCACACTGTGAACCCACGCCAAACAAGAATGACAAACACATTTCGGAAGAACAGCCGCACCGTAACACAACAAAAACACAACAGAACAAATACCCAGAATCCCATGCAGCCCTAACTCTTCCGGGCTAGCATATACACACCAGCTACCACCAAACCCCGCCCCCCCCCAACCCTGCCCCCCACACATTAACCCCCCCCCCCTCCTCCGTGCGTCGGTTGAGGTGGGCGGGGTTTGGTGATAACTGGTGTGTATATTCTAGCCCGGAAGAGTTAGGGCTGCAAGGTGTTCTGGGTATTTGTTCTGTTGTGTTTATGTTGTGTTACGGTGCGGATGTTCTCCCGAAATGTGTTTGTCATTCTTGTTTGGTGTGGGTTCACAGTGTGGCGCATATTTGTAACAGTGATAAAGTTGTTTATACCGCCACCCTCAGTGTGACCTGTATGGTTGTTGACCAAGTATGTCTTGTAGTCACTTACGTGTGTCTGCAGAAGCCTCATACAACATGTGACTGGGCCGGCACGCTGTTTGTATGGTGAAAAAGCGGACGCAACGACAGGTTGTAGAGGACGTTAAAGGCAGTGCCGTCACGGCACGTCCTTAATACTGTTGTCCGGGTTAAAATCGGGACAAATTCGGGAGAATGGTTACCCCGGGAGATTGTCGGGAGGGACACTGAAATTCGGGAGTCTCCCGGAAAAATCGGGAGGGTTGGCAAGTATGTTGCTAGGGCGGGATAGCCAAAATAAATCTTGTCTTGCCGCCCAGCCTCACCCAGTTTCTGCATCCAGTGGCCCCCAGGTAAATTGAGTTTGAGACCCCTGTTTTAGATCATCTTTAGTCAACCATGCTAATTGTAAAGCTAATTTCTCAATACACCTGCCCTGAACAATTTGTGAGCTGTAAATGCTGGCGAGTCCCATCATTCTCCTCTAGGATTCCTTTGGAATTTTATTACCTTTGCCTCGCTGCTTATTGATCCGGTTATATACACGAGGCCAAGCAGGGTCTAAATAATTCAGTTTGGTTAAATAGGACCGTTTCATTATTTAGCAGTGTGGCACAGTGTAATTAATATTGTAGAGATATGTGACAGACCGGGTGACATTTCACTCAGTGACAGAACGTTGCTCGTTTTACACTTCTTCTCTCTTCTCTTCCATGTTCTTCTTTTTCTATCTACAAGTCTTATAGTTTGCTTTTTGATGGCAGTGGCTGGATGCAAATTGCGTGACCTAAACAGCATGCAGCCTGCTACTCCGTCACCGGTGATGTGCATGTTGGAACAATATGGAATGTCTCGTCTTTACACATATTGTTCACTCATTCATCCTGGGGTTATGATGCACTAAAATCCATTCTCACCATATCACATTTTTTTAAACTTTTACACGTGTCCACTAGGGCAGCATGGTAGGAGAGGGGTTAGTGCGTCTGCCTCACAATACGAAGGTCCTGAGCAGTCCTGGGTTCAATCCCGGGCTCTGGATCTTTCTGTGTGGAGTTTGCATGTTCTCCCCGTGACTGCGTGGGTTCCCTCCGGGTACTCCGGCTTCCTCCCACCTCCAAAAACATGCACCTGGGGATAGGTTGATTGGCAACACTAAATTGGCCCTAGTGTGTGAATGTGAGTGTGAATGTTGTCTGTCTATCTGTGTTGGCCCTGTGATGAGGTGGCGACTTGTCCAGGGTGTACCCCGCCTTCCGCCCGATTGTAGCTGAGATAGGCTCCAGCGCCCCCCGCGACCCAGAAGGGATTAAGCGGTAGAAAATGGATGGATGGATGGATGGACGTGTCCACTACTTGGTTATCTATGCAAGGGTAAAAACGACGTGTGTGATGCAGTGCAATAAAACGTTCAATTTTATGTTACATTAATATCCTCTTTGACAATGCCAATCAAAACTGAGCAATATTGTCATTATTAAGGCACATTCTTGTATTGTATCTCATTAGATTGTGTCCAAGGACGCTCACATTGAGTAGAATCAGACTCGCTGCATCAATCATGCTGCTACCCACTTCTATTAATTCAGTCAGAACGCCTCTCAGCCAATTAGGAGACACTTTTCTGGCTTTCAACAATCCTATTCCACTTTGACAACAACAGGAAAGAGTAGACTTCAAAAGAGTCAGTTGTTATTTTACACACATACACACACTTGTCTACCAAAGACTGAAACTACAGAGGTATTGGAATGACACGATGAGAGCTCTCAGGGGCTGATGCTTTTAGATACTGTATGTGTTCTAAAGTTAAATCCAGTGGAATAATTAACTATGCGTCTGTTATATATGAATGTGAGACATTGTTAATTGACCAACATAGCGTTATTGTATGGGTTGTGGTCAATTAAGGGCGTCACCTACATCCTGTCATGTGTTGTTTGTGTAATTAATTGTTCTTGAATTGCAGCACACATACATTTGCAACTTTTTAAACATGCATGGCTACCATGTTGCCTGTGGTATTATTTCTCTGAAATAGACACCACACATTTGTGCTGTTATCATTCACCAAAATTTGACCCCCTTGACACGGATGGACTCGGAATTTCTCACGCAACTCAATGCACCCAATGCAACTTTAGGGTGTCAATACACCACACAATTTAGTACACACTTTTAGGGGACAAACAAGCGCATGTCTTTGACACCCCTGCTATAGATAATAAAAAAAGCAGCGATCGGTTTCACTGGACATGTCCTCTTTTGCTAGCATGCTAACGGGCTAGGATAGACTGACTATACGTCCTCTTTTCACCGGACATGTCCTCTTTTGCAGAGCTGTCAGGGCGGAGTTTCTTAAATGCCTCAAATGTCTGGCATTTTGAGTATTGTTTACACAACGTGCAGTAAGCTACTTAATATGTCTGTGTGGAAACTCGTTCGGTACACCTCCGCACCGAACCGAAACCCCTGTACCGAAACGGTTCGATACAAATACACGTACCGTTACACCCCTATTATTTTGATAATTGTTTCTCAGCTGTTTGTAAATGTTGCAGTTTATAAATAAAGGTTAAAAAAAACAACCAAAAAACGTATCCTCAGTGCATGCGCATAGAGCATAGATCCAACGAATCGATGACTAAATTAATCACCAAATATTTTTATAATCAATTTTAATCGATTAGTTGTTGCAGCCCTAATATACATGTATATCCATCCATCCATCCATTTTCTACCACTTGTCCCTTTCGGGGTCGCGGGGGGTGCTGGAGCCTATCTCAGCTGCATTCGGGCGAAAGGCGGGGTACACCCTGGACAAGTCGCCACCTCATCACAGGGCCAACACAGATAGACAGACAACATTCACACTCACATTCACACACGCCAATTTTAGTGTTGCCAATCAACCTATCCCCAGGTGCATGTCTTTTATTTATATATATATATATATATATATATATATATATATATATATATATATATATATATATATATATATATATATATATATATATATATATATATATATATATATATATATGAATGTATTTATGTTTATATACTGTATGTGTGTATGTACATTTCTGTTTTGAAGCGAAGATGGCCGCCTCTCATTGAGATCACAGACTGTGTAACAGATGTGAAGCCTTAACCCAGAAGTGATTCATTGATTGATTGATTGAGACTTTTATTAGTAGGTTGCACAGTGAAGTACATATTCCGTACAATTGACCACTAAATGGTAACACCCGAATAAGTTTTTCAACTTGTTTAAGTCGGGGTCCACTTAAATTGATTCATGATACAGATATATACTATCATATATACTATCATCATAATACAGTCATCACACAAGATAATCACATTGAATTATTTACATTATTTACAATCAGGGGTGTGGAGGGAGGGGTGGGGTGGGGGGGGGGTATATGGACATCAAGTAGTGGACATAGAGAGAGAGAGAGAGAGAGAGAGAGAGAGAGAGAAGAGGAGAGAGAGAGAGAGAGAGAGAGAGAGATCAGAAGGCATAAGAAAAAGAAAAAGTATCAGCATTTGATTGTTTACATTTGATTATTAGCAATCCGGGGAGGGTGTTAGTTTAGGGTTGTAGCTGCCTGGAGGTGAACTTTTATTGCGGTTTTGAAGGAGGATAGAGATGCCCTTTCTTTTATACCTGTTGGGAGCGCATTCCACATTGATGTGGCATAGAAAGAGAATGAGTTAAGACCTTTGTTAGTTCGGAATCTGGGTTTAACGTGGTTAGTGGAGCACCCCCTGGTGTTGTGGTTATGGCGGTCATTTACGTTAAGGAAGTAGTTTGACATGTACTTCGGTATCAGGGAGGTGTAGCGGATTTTATAGACTAGGCTCAGTGCAAGTTGTTTAACTCTGTCCTCCACCTTGAGCCAGCCCACTTTAGAGAAGTGGGTAGGAGTGATGTGGGATCTGGGGTGGAGGTCTAGAAGTAACCTGACTAGCTTGTTCTGAGATGTTTGGAGTTTAGATTTGAGGGTTTTGGAGGTGCTAGGGTACCAGGAGGTGCATGCGTAATCGAAAAAGGGTTGAATGAGAGTTCCCGCCAGAATCCTCAAGGTGCTTTTGTTGACCAGAGAGGAAATTCTGTAGAGAAATCTCGCTCGTTGGTTAACCTTTTTGATTACCTTGGTTGCCATTTTATCACAGGAAAGGTTAGCCTCTAGAATGGAACCTAGGTAGGTGACCTCATCTTTCCTGGTGATGACACTGTCACCTACTTTTATGGTGAAGTGATTGACTCTCTTAAGTTTGATGTGGGACCCAAACAGGATGGATTCTGTTTTACCCAAGTGGATGGATAGCTTGTTGTCAGCGAGCCAGGTGCAAGTTCTACAGAGCTCAGCACTGAGGATTTTCTCCACCTGTGACTTGTCCTTGCCGGATACCAGCAGGGCAGAGTCATCCGCAAACAAAAACAATTCACAGTCGCATGCCGATGACATGTCGTTTATGTATATTAAGAACAGTAAAGGGCCCAATATACTGCCTTGGGGGACTCCACAGCTCACCGAGAGGGGGGGGACACACGGTGCCATTCACCTCTACCACCTGCTCCCTCCCCTCCAAGTAAGACTGCATCCAGCTCCAAGAGGTTTTGTTAAATCCGATTGCTCTGAGCTTATCCAACAGTATAGCGTGGTTAACGGTGTCAAAGGCCTTCTGAAGGTCCAGCATGACCGTGCCGCAGTATTTGCCCGCGTCCACCTCATGTTTGATGTGGTCGGTCAGATAGAGAAGGCATGTGTCAGTGGAGTGGTTAGTTCTGAAGCCGGATCGGAATTTGTACATGAGTTTATTAGTGGCAAGGTAACTATCGACCTGTTCATAAACTATTTTCTCCATTACTTTCGAAATGGAGCTGAGAATAGAAACAGGTCGGTAGTTGCCAGGTTCCAATTTGCTTCCTCATCATTCATATTTTCAAGTGAACGCCACATGAGGGGGAACTGCACTTTTTTTTTAATGTTGCCTATCGTTTACAATCATAATGAAAAACATGATGACGGATGTATTTTTGAATGCATTCGAAATAGTAAACAAATAACGTTTTTGAGCTTCTGCGCTGAGCTGCTTTTTTTTTTTTACACGGTGGCACTTAATTGTAATTTGTACTGTTACTGTGGTGTTATAACACCTCTACGTGATGCACAGCTTTCTTGCTTTATTTTTTTGTATTTAATTGTTGCTACCTGAACAAACAAAAGTAAAAACCTGGCTTTTGCAAAAGTGTTTTCTTTACATCTTCTTTTCTTCAAGTTTATGGATTGCAATACCTTGAAGTAGATATTTCTACTATTTGCTCATAATTAATGCAGGCATTGCCTGTTTTGTATGTGTCTATTTAAGAAAATAACCACATAGCATTGTTCTGACATGATACATGATACATTTAATTTTCTTTTCACCATGCAAAACTTTCCATCTGCATCGAATTGCATCGAATCGTATTCGCACTGTTCGTTGCTGCTTGCTCTTAAATTGGAGCCAGTGTTCTGACAAGACACGCACCCTCCTTTAATGCATGCAACTTCTGCATGCCTTAAACAAGGAACCCAGGCATTTAATTTTGTCTCCCTGAGCATGCATTCTTTTTTTGAAATATTCTTTCACGTGAGAACCATCTTTAGCCATGTAAACACTGGGACACAGCTGCTGTAAAGAACGGCTGTTCTCGGCATCACAACAGCCGATTGTTTACTATTAAAAAATCAAACATCGGCCCCCGATTTGATCCCATGATCGGGCTCCGTACATCTCTAGTATGGTGTTTTATGGGCAACTCATTCATTTATTTTCTACCATTTGTCTTGTTCAGGTTCACGTTTTAGCTGAACCCTGACCTAGCTGACTTTAAGTTCAAGTTCATGTTGTACAGTACACCCTTTACTAGTCACCAGACAATGACAGAGCACAATTGAAAATACAGTATCACTGTCTAGATTGCTGTATACTTTATGCATTTACCTAGTCGGGAATTTAAATGTTTTCTTTCTATGTTTCCTTTATCTTCTCTCTTGTTTCTAAAAAAAAATCTCACAATACACCACCAGCCACCATCTCTGAGATTTTTTTTTTTTCAGTTTGCCTGCTCTCAGCTGCCGGTGAATATTTAATATGTGCTGTTAAATAACACATCGTTGATGAATCACTGCCTTTGTAATACATTTAGCCACAGAGTGCATTTCACAGTTTGTATAGCTAATGTGGTCAAGCCTGTGTTTTCTTCCCAGAGAAATAGTAATGACGTCAGAACAAAAACATTTTTGGAAATCATTAGGACAGAGGACAATGCTTCGGTCCTAATGGCATCTTTGGAAATATATACCAAAGATAACATGTAGGTAAAGAAAGGTGTGTTTATATATGTGATATGTGCCACTGTGGGTGATTCAACCCATATTATTATTGCATTAGTCATCGCTCAGTGTATAAATAGCAAACAGCACATTGATTTGAAACTTACATACAGTATAGTCTTATAGAAATGCATTCCACAGTTACTTCTTTTGTTCACACTTCATCCATCCAGAAAGCTCTGGATGGATGAAGTTTGGTAGGGCGTGTAATATACAGTTTTCATTGTTTTTTCTGGTACATAACTCAGCGCACAACTTTATGTTATTTTATAACAATCTTAAGTCATACTTGCCAACCTTGAGACCTCCGAATTCGGGAGATTTGGGGGGCGGGGGGTTAAGGGGGGAGGAGTATATTTATAGCTAGAATTCACTGAAATTCAAGTATTTCTTATATATATATATATATAATAAATACTTGACTTTCAGTGAATTCTAGCTATTTATATATATTTATTTTATTATATATATATATAATAAAATAAATATATATATATTGTATATATATATGTATATATATATATATATATATATATATATATATATATATATATATATATATATATATATATATACATATATATATATATATATATATATATATATATATATATATATATATATATATATATATATATATATATATATATATATATATATATATATATATATATATCAAAATAAAAGAAATACTTGAATTTCAGTGTTCATTTATTTACACATATACACACACATAAAAGTCTGATCTACAAAATGTGCAGGCAGCATATCCCTTCCCCTTTGAGCTGTCCTGGATGAACTGAAATTATTTTTTCCAATCATTTTGGAACTTGCAAGCGTACTTCTTCTTCTTACTCGTCGTCGCCATGTCTCTTCTTCGTTCTTCTGCTTCGTCTCTGTTATGTTTTTGGACATTACTACTCACCGTAGTTTTGAAGCAATGCATGATGGGAATCCGGATGTTGTGTGTCAGTGTATTAATGTGCCGGCTGGAATAAACACACGCTGAGAAATAGCTCCATGCCTGCCTACTTTATGGGTTGTAGATAAACCTATGGATAACGGAGACATATATAATAGTCTCCTTTTCAGGTGAGAGAGGACGCTAAAGGCAGTGCCTTTAAGGCACGCCCCCAATATTGTTGTCCGGGTGGATATCGGGAGAAATTCGGGAGAATGGTTGCCCCGGGAGATTTTCGGGAGGGGCACTGAAATTCGGGAGTCTCCCGGGAAAATCGGGAGGGTTGGCAAGTATGCTTAAAGGCCTACTGAAACCCACTACTACCGACCACGCAGTCTGATAGTTTATATATTAATGATGAAATCTTAACATTGCAACACATGCCAATATGGCCGGGTTAACTTATAAAGTGCAATTTTAAATTTCCCGGGAAACTTCCGGTTGAAAACGTCTATGTATGATGACGTTTGCGCGTGACGTCGATGGTTGAAGCGGAAGTATCCGGACACATTGTATCCCAATAGAAACAGCTCTGTTTTCATTGCAAAATTCCACAGTATTCTGGACATCTGTGTTGGTGAATCTTTTGCAATTTGTTTAATGCACAATGGAGATTGCAAAGAAGAAAGTTGTAGGTGGGATCGGTGTATTAGCGGCTGGCTGTACTTGTGTACTTACTTGGATAGCAGACGCCTAGCCGATGCTAACCACCAACCGCACGGATGATCGGGTGAAGTCCTTCGTCGCGGCGTCGATCGCTGGAACGCAGGTGAGCACGGGTGTTGATGAGCAGAGGAGGGCTGGCTGGCGTAGGTGGAGCGCTAATGTTTTTATCATAGCTCTGTGAGGTCTGGTTGCTAAGTTGCTAAATTAGCTTCAGCGTCGTTAGCAACAGCATTGTTAAGCTTTGCCAGGCTGAGAATTATTAACCGTGTAATTACATGTCCATGTTTTAATAGTATTGTTGATCTTCTGTCTATCCTTCCAGTCAGGGATTTATTTATTTTGTTTCTATCTGCATTTGAGCCAGATGCTATCACGTTAGCTCAGTAGCTAAAGAGCTTCGCTGATGTATTGTCGTGGAGATAAAAGTCACTGTGAATGTCCATTTCACGTTCTCGACTCTCATTTTCAAGAGGATATAGTATCCGAGGTGGTTTAAAATACAAATCCGTAAACCACAATACAAAAAGGAGAGTGTGTGGAATCCAATGAGACCTTGTACCTAAGTTACGGTCAGAGCGAAAAAAGATACACCCTGCACTGCCTCTCTAGTTCTTCACTCTAACGTTCCTCTTCCACAAATCTTTCATCCTCGCTCAAATTAATGGGGTAATCGTCGCTTTCTTGGTCCGAATCTCTCTCGCTCCATTGTAAACAACGGGGAATTGTGAGGAATCCTACCTCCTGTGACGTCACGCTACTTCCGGTATAGGCAAGGCTTTTTTTTATCAGCGACCAAAAGTTGCAAACTTTATCGTCGTTGATCTCTACTAAATCCTTTCAGCAAAAATATGGCAATATCGCGAAATGATCAAGTATGACACATAGAATGGATCTGCTATCCCCGTTTAAATAAAAAAAAATCATTTCAGTAGGCCTTTAAGTATGACAGTGTTTTTAGCTGAGACAGAGTGTGGGTAAATATTATATTTTCTCAGCTTGGATGAATGTATATTTTCCATATAAGAATATTTAGGAGAGCCAACGAAGTGACAACAGCTGGGAGTTAAAATGTAAAAACAATTTGTGACTCGCTTGAGCTTAGATTTTGTGCCCTTCGATTAGGTGTGGGAAAGGTGTGGTCGGCCCTAAGCTCTGGAACACTCTGCCCGTCCATGTTCAAACTGCTTCCACAGTGGAGTGTTTTAAGTCTCGTTTTAAGACCCACTTTTATTATTTGGCTTTTAACACTACGTGAGTTGTGTGGTCTTCTGTCCTCTGTTGTCCTCTGTGTTTTGTTTATACATTTTGATTTCTATTTACTGTTTTAATTGGTTTTACCCTTTAAAATCGTTTTTAATCATATTTATTCTTATATTGTTTTTATATTGTTTTTATATTTATTTATTTTTTGGTTTTATTCATTCATTGGTGGAGCATAATATTGTTTTTAATATTGTTTTTAACATGGCTGTGTCGCACTTTGGAAACATTCTTGTTGTTTAAATGTGCTATATAAATAAAGTGGATTGGATTGGATTGGATTGGAAATATGATGGATTATTCGATTAATCACGACTGGGACTTGGACAATTCTGAATCAATGGATAATTGTCCAAATATCAATTATTTAAGTATGTTTACAATTACATCGTAAAATTAACATTTACATTTGTTTTTCAGTTTCATAAAGTACTATTTAGTTTTGTACACTTGTATTTAATTTGTTTTTCTTTTATAAACGCAAGTCATACAAACAAAAATATATATATGAAGAGTTTGGGGGGTAAAAATTCCAAACAAAATTGTAAAGCATTGTAAAATAAAATATTTGCAAAAGTAAAAAACAACAAACACATAGTTTGACATTTTTTTCAGTTTTTAACTGCGCAGAACATTCGCCTTGAGTATTGTAAATCGTTTTTTTGTTTTGTTTGGGTTGTTGTCAATTTGTTTGTGTTTCATTGCCAATGCAGTGACTGAACAACTAAAATACAGTCGTACCTCAACTTACTAGTACCCCGACTTACTGTTATTGATAAAATATTTCTTATCAAAAAGTTTGTATTGCCTTTTGAGTGTTTAAATCGTACCGTTTTAAGGTGAGCCAAGCACGGATTAAATTGATTTTAATTCATTTTAATGGGCAGGGCCGATTTGAGATAGGAATATTTTGATTTACAAGCTCGGTCGTGGAACTGATTTGAGCTGAACAAGAACATTTTTTCCCGTCTTTTAGCAAAAAATCAAAGTCTAGACTCTAGATTATACACTTGTGCTGTCACTACACATTCCCTCCAACGGCATCTTGATCTTCCAACAGCTCTTCGACTATGTTGACCACAATTCTCTACCAAAAGTGAGTAAACAAAGTGTTGGGCGCAACAAGAAGCAACGCTACGCAGCTTGGCTACATTTGCCACTTTTTGAACCAGTTGCGTTTCCTGTAGCTTAGCTATTTTTAGAACCGCGCCACGTGGTAGCGTCCTTCAAACGCTACATGCTACAAAGAGAGCAAATGAACTGCATATCCAGGGGAAAAATACAGAGAATATACAATGACTTGGATGAATGAGAACACCCATCGATACGGACAAAATTTATGATGATCGGTTGGTTTACGTATGATGAGTCACGATAAGGTTAAGGAAACATTTTAGCCAATCGTGACTCATCATACATCACACGTGATGCAGTGTTTACGGAAGTAAACATGGCTGTCCGTTTCGGCGCATTTGTTGCAATTTCAAGTTCAATGTGCAATCAAAGTCAACATTTTCTCAACTGAATTATTGCGCAAGGAAAATCAAGAAGGAAGAGGGCAAGCATTTTGGCCTTTTGCAGTTTATGGGGCATTTGCTGCCATGTTTGCTCCGAAAAGTGTGTTGGCGAGCAGTCAGAGACACAAGTGGTGGAACATAGACGTGAGTTCCTAAAACATATTATTAATGCTTGTTTTCTGCTCATTTGTCAACCCATGCTGCTTGGTTAACACTGGTTACATAAGATTCTAGTCCTGGCATAATTTTATCACATTTGCTGAAAAGTCTCTATTATTTAATCTTACTATTATTATTATTGTTTTACTGACTTTATTTAATTTCTTTCCAGTGTTTTTTCCCCCCGTTGTGTACATGGCCCCGCAACTTTGCAAGTTAAAATAAATGTTAATATGTTAAAGCGCCAGACAAAGGGCATGTTTAGTTTGTGTTTATTATCATATCAATCAAAATTAGCATTTTTTGTTGTGCTTATTGGTTTGGTGGAAAGCAATACGTTAAGTTGAGATATATATTTATATTTGTAATTTTGATGTCGCAAGCTACTGTACTTTTGTAGTGTAGCTTATGAAGTGTATTTCTGGTCTTATCATCCTCGTCTGGACAGAAGGATGTCACGGCAGTGTGGCTGGATCAAATGAGACGTCGAAGGCGCTTTACTGAACCAAAAGTTGCTTTATTCATTACACAGGTCTGCAATACCCGGAGGAAAAGGACTCCTAAACTGGAGAAGCCAAACCACCAGTCTTTTATTCCTTCTTTCTAAGTCTGGGTGTGTGCTAAAGTCAGAACAGCACATCCTGACCATAAAAGGAGAAGTTTGTGTGCAAGTGTCTGGAAAACAGCTGCTTTAAGTGATAACTTAAATGTTGGCGTTGAGCTAGACAGGTAGTCTCCTCTCAAGGATAGGGCTATAACTTTTGCATTACGAAGCCTGTTTTTTTTGCTTCTTCTCGTGAGAGAGCTAATTCCAGTACACATACGAATATCCAACTAAAGGCCTACTGAAATGAAATTGTCTTATTTAAACGGGGATAGCAGATCCATTCTATGTGTCATACTTGATCATTTCGCGATATTGCCATATTTTTGCTGAAAGGATTTAGTATAGAACATTGACGATAAAGTTTGCAACTTTTGGTCGCTGATAAAAAAAAGCCTTGCCTGTACCGGACGTAGCGTGACATCACAGGTTAAAGGGCTCCTCACATTTCCCCATTGTTTACACCAGCAGCGAGAGCGATTCGGACCGAGAAAGCGACAATTACCCCATTAACTTGAGCGAGGATGAAAGATTTGTGGATGAGGAACGTGAGAGTGAAGGATTAGAGTGCAGTGCAGTATGTATCTTTTTTCGCTCTGACCGTAACTTAGGTACAAGGGCTCATTGGATTCCACACTTTCTCCTTTTTCTATTGTGGATCACGGATTTGTATTTTAAACCACCTCGGATACTATATCCTCTTGAAAATGAGAGTCGAGAACGCGAAATGGACATTCACAGTGACTTTTATCTCCACGACAATACATCGGCGAAGCACTTTAGCTACGGAGCTAACGTGATAGCATCGTGCTTAAATGCAGATAGAAACAAATGAAATAAGCCCCTGACTGGAAGGATAGACAGAAGATCAACAATACTACCAAACACTGGACCTGTAACCACACGGTTAATGCTGTCTAACCTGGCGAAGCCTAGCAATGCTGTTGCTAACGACGCCATTGAAGCTAACTTAGCTACGGGACCTCGACAGAGCTATGCTAAAAACATTAGCTATCCACCTACGCCAGCCCTCATCTGCTCATCAACACCCGTGCTCACCTGCGTTCCTGCGATCGACGGCGCGACGAAGGACTTCACCCGATCATCGATGCGGTCGTCGGCTAGCGTCGGATAGCGCGTCTGCTATCCAACTCAAAGTCCTCCTGGTTGTGTTGCTGCAGCCAGCCGCTAATACACCTATCCCACCTACAGCTTTCTTCTTTACAGTCTCCATTGTTCATCAAACACATTGCAAAAGATTCACCAACACAGATGTCCAGAATACTGTGGAATTTTGCGATGAAAACAGAGCTGTTTGTATTGGGATACAATGTGTCCGAATACTTCAGCTTCAACCATTGACGTCACGCGCAAACGACATCATACCTAGACGTTTTCAACCGGAAATTTAAAATTGCACTTTATAAGTTAACCCGGCCGTATTGGCATGTGTTGCAATGTTAAGATTTCATCATTGATATATAAACTATCAGAGTACGTGGTCGGTAGTAGTGGGTTTCAGTAGGCCTTTAAGGGGCCTTATCTTATCATGTGCTCAAACTGAAATACCACTGTTTACTTAAACTTGGTGGTTTGCTTTCTCCAAGATTAATATAAACATTCACCATATGTAGAACATAATATGAGTTAATTAATACACTTCACTTGCTACAGTTGGGTATAGCTTTGCCTGTAGCTAAGCTTTATTTAATGAGAAGTAACTAGTAGCTCAGCTTGCTACATTTTCCAACTAGTTTCCCCATCACTGTTGTTGATTAGCTATTTAGCCTTCTTTGAACAATGGCTACAGAAGCAACATCCTTATCATTTTGGAACAGAAACTAAACGATGTGGAATAATAATATTTTTTTTAGTAATTCGATGTAAAATTGCTACTTTTTATCTGAGAGAAAAACAGATAAGGCTACACATATGTGAAATGATGTACTAAAAATATTGATGTTGATGTGAGGCTCGAATTTTTAGGAAGTGCACGTTAAGCTCCGCTAGAGGGTTTGGAGGGGTTGGCGTGAGCTGTTGTCGCCTATCGCCGGCGCCGTGACACTGTAGCATATTCCAGCCTCAAAGTTGAGGTTTCAATGACCTTAAATACAGTTTGTTAATGGATAAGAGGCACTGTTTGTGTGGACCACCGTTGTTGCCACATATAAACATCTTCATCTCATTCAAATAAATGCAATTTACACGAAAATAAAGCTTTTGTACAAAATGTATCTAATTTAATGCAAAATATTTCACATTTACATTGTTTTTTGATTACAATAGTCGACCATTGTCACTAATCTTGTTCTGAACACAGAATGATTAAAAATAACTAATAAAAAAACTTGCCAGCTGTCTCGCGGTATCCGTCTCGCATCCATCCGTCGTCACATTCACAAGGTGTCAAGTCCCGCCTCTAAGTCATAGTCTGCTCCTCATTAAGACCTGATAGCAGCAGAAAAAGGCATGCATGGCATTAGGAGTGACACATTAACGATGCAGCGTTCATCAATTAGTAAGTGGCTCAAATAGTTATGTGTGAAACTAAAATTAATATCGTATGTGTCGACAGACTCTTAACCACTGTGTTTAACCCTTTACTTCTATACATCCTCCTATTTCTCTCGTCTCCAACTTTTCTCACTGTGTCATTTGGAACGTGTGGCTTTTGCCACTTTCACTTTCAACTTTTTTACACTTTTTCCTTTATTTGTCACATTCATCGCCTCTGCCAATGAGGTTTTCCTTGACACAGATGTCTTTTTATAATGTTTCCTCTAAGTATAAGCTCCAATTTAAAACACAGTGTTCCCTTCTAAAAACATGTACCAAACTTCCAAACACTATTGCTGTGGACTGAGAGGGAGATGACGGCACAGACACCAGGGGAAAGTGATGTTCTATGATTTATTATATATATAGTCAATATACATATAATAATAATAAACAATACTAACTAAAACTATAGAATGGCGTGTGTGACAAAATCCAAGAGTGTGTGTCAGTGTGGCTATGTGTATGGTTAGCTGAAGTGTGTGTTACCAAGTGTTGAGTCGAGCGAGAGGAGGGACAAAGCAGGAGGGGCAGTCCGTGGGGCAGGCAGATGATCAAGGGCTAGAGAGAGAGGCGTCAGAATCCGTGTCCATGCGAGGGGGTCGAGATCCGGAAAGGCAGTCGAGATCCAGGGGGAGAAAGTCCAAGGGAGCGAAACACACAGTTCGAAACCAATGCGACGGAAGGAAAACACTGCGGGCACAAGGGAGAAGACAGGGAACAAATCAAGCATGGGGAAGACACACGGAGAGAGCAAAATAGAGCATAACACTTGTGTCGGCTTACGGTACAACATAGAGAACTAAGTTCCTGCCCGGATCCTTGGGTCCACTGGTCCTTATACAGCTCGCCCTCATCAGTCCAAGTGTGCAGATTGCCGATCGCCCACAGCCTTGCCAGCATGTGTGACGAGGCCAGCGCGAGCAGGGGCGTGTCTCGGCGCGCTGCCAGTGGGGGTGCTAGTAGACCCAGCTGCCGGGGAAAAGCGAGTTTGAGCCCGCACCGTGACAGTACCCCCCTCCTATGGACAGCTTCCAGATATTCTATGACCCAAAAGAGAAGCACACAAGTCAAGGGAGGGTGGAGGGGTGAACTTGTGGTGGGTCGCCAGCACACGTGTCCCTGAATCCACCGGGGACTAATCTGGTGGCGGCGGCGAGTAGAATGCCGCTGCGGCCGGCGACCAAGGAACGGCCACCTCCTTAGCCGTCGGGCATGCGGATGCGAGTGGCACAACAAGCGTCCATGCACTGGCCGCAAAGGGCCTCGCGTGCGGGCGCCTGATGGCCGCCTGTGCGGCCGGCCAGCCGGAGACGAGGAGGACGATGTCGTCGGAGCCGGAGACGAGGAGGACACAGGCTGAGGAGCTGGCCGTGGTGCTGAAGCCTGCGCTAGCCGTGGTGCTGACGCTGGCGCTGGCCTTGGTGATGACGGAGTACCCGGAGGGAACCCACGCAGTCACAGGGAGAACATGCAAACTCCGCACAGAAAGATCCAGAGCCCAGGACCGAACCCAGGACCTTCGTATTGTGAGGCACACGCACTAACCCCTGTGCCACCTCTCCCTGTAGGCTACAACATTATAAAATGATATTACTTTAATTTGTTTTCACGTTAAAAGAAGAACAACTAATTCTTAGGGAGTGTCGGCATTTATTTTGACCTGGCGCACCGCCATGATCATTTACATTAATGGAAAACCCTGGTGGTTGCTTAAAGGCCGTCCGCGTTTGAACGAGCTGCAGGCATTTATCTCAACATCTTCCTGGTCCGACTTTTAAGCTACGCCCCACTGATACACAGGCACACAACAAAAGAATAATGGATGAAAACATTCCTTGAGTAATTCTTGATTACAGAAAACAATCTAGGATTTGTCTCGGCCTCGAGGAATCTTCTTGTTTATGGTAAATCTAAAAGCATGACATTACTGTTGGCTATCGGCCCAAGACAAGTTAGACGTGCAAGCTAAAACTGTTAACAACATAGGTCGTAGCTAATAGGTGTAGACTAAGGTGTGTTGCCTTGCCTTTGCCATTGAGCTGAATTTGCCAACTAGTCTTTTGTTACGCACTAAAAAAGGTGTATACGGTAAATATTGTACTTATTAAACACTAGCTGATTTGATTGTAAAACTCGCTAATGCTAATCAGTAGCATGACTATGGCAAAACCAATGTAAATTAGTATTGAGCTTCTGCATTTTGAAAAGGGGAGCCTTGTGCTTTGTTGGCATGGAAAATGGCAACACTACCTGTCCTCGAGTCAGTCTAACTGAGTCCGCGCTGAGTGCTTGTTTCCTCGACAAGTTTTAGAGCCGGCCAAATCTGCAACCAGACATGACATCACGTGTAAAACACGTGTTTGATTTTATGTGAATTGATATCCGGTAATACCGACAGAATTTGGTCAGTGTTTATCAAATAACCAAATTCGGCACACATTCCCACTGACTAGTAGGGTAACTGAGAAACACAAACTTTATTGATTTTGGAAAACATCCACCCAGAAATAGCTGTGCTAGCTAAGGGCAAATATCCATAGATCATTTAAGGACTTCTGAGCTAATCTACCACAATTAAGAGATTATCATTATTGACTTTTATGGATAGCAGAGGTATGGAGGTCTGGAGGTTGACATGTACTGTGTTTGACCCGACAAGTATTCAATTCTCAGATTGTAGGTATTATAATCATACATGTTGGCTGAGAATGTTCGTATGCATTAAATGTCCATAAATGTGTTCCATATTTGACCTCATCTTCATTTCCACTCCTGAGGTTTACTTAACATCTAATGCTCCGTCCCCACATCCTCCCTCATCCACCAGCTGACCTTTTGTCCGTGTTCTTTTCCACCACATCCTTTATCTTCCTTCCTGCCTCCCACTTCACCTGGATTGACCGCTGCTGCGTTGTGGACGACTCCTCAGCATTCCCACCCTTACACAAAGGTGTCTTTTCCTTTCCTTTCCTTTTTCCTCATGCTCTCATCTCATTATCCACTTCCGTGTGTGTCATTAAAAATGAGTTGGCGTATTATGGCGAGTAGAATTAGGTCACGTTGACAGCCAGGCAAAACAGATGATGCTGGCCTCACGACCTCCATGCTACATTCCCTTCGTCTTGTCTCGGAAATAAGGTGCCCTCTCTTCTTCGCTTCCTGTCATCCTGGGGTTTTTCTACCCGTTGGCCTCAGCCGCCATCACGGTAACAGTCATGGAAAATGAAGAATTGTCTCTCCTCATCATACCCGAGCTACAGAATCACCATATGTTACACCTTAAGGAGGTTTGGGTGGCATATGGCTCAACGCACACATACTCAAGTACAGGAAGTTGAACCTTTGCTGTAGTTTTGAATCTCTTCAGCAGCTGTTTTTCTCCTCTGTCTTGTGCTCAAATCATTGCTTCTTGTCCTAACAGATGCTCTGAGACACACAGAGGTTGGTGGGATTGTTGTGCGGGAGCAATAGCTTATTCTAGTCATGGTTCTTGTCTGCTCATGCTGTTTCTGCATCCTCTCATTTGTCGCAACTGAGGAGTGCCTAATATGTTAAGGTACATTTTTATATATATATATATATATATATATATATATATATATATATATATATATATATATATATATATATATATATATATATATTTATATATATATATATATATATATATATATATATATATATATATATATATATATATATATATATATATATATATATATATATATATATATACTGTATATATATATATATATATATATATGATTTGTGTGTGTATGTATATGTATATATGAGGTAGATCACCTCGACTTGGTCATTTAAAAAGTAGCTCGCCTGCTGAAAAAGTGTAGGCACCCCTGGCTTACATGAACTCAACGTCAAATTTGAGGAAGCACATCACGGTAAGTAACGCTAGTAGATATTTTGGCTGTCACCGTAGGCTGATGTTAGCTTCCCTGCTATGAATCACTGTCATATGTACATCGTGTGGGGACATTTATTAATGCACTGCAGCCTCATAGACAGACAGAGATACACACACACACACACACACACACACACACACACACACACACACACACACACACACACACACACACACACACACACACACACACACACACACACACACACCCACACACTCACGCATGCATACAAACACCAATCAAAAGTGCACAGTGTGTTCTCAGGTGCAGCCCACACCTATCAGTTTATGGTTTGCGTAAAGGCTAAATTGTTATTTTCCTTTGTAATCTCTGCCTACTGAGCCTATGGGGCTGTTATGTTATTGTGGCTCAATTTGCCTTAATTTTTTTTATGTTAATGTATTACTATTTAATATATATTATTGTTTTAGTTGCTTAAGATATATTACTGGCTCTGAATTTGCTCATTGCTATTTTTATGTTTTTGGGCATTATTTGTTGCCGTCATTAAACGAACAGGTTACTCATCAGTTACTCAGTACTTGAGTAGTTTTTTCACAACAAACTTTTTACTTTCACTCAAGTAAATATTTGGGTGACTACTCTTTACTTTTACTTGAGTAATACATCTCTAAAGTAACAGTACTCTTACTTGAGTACAATTTCTGGCTACTCTACCCACCTCTGGTTACAGACACCGTTTGGAAATAATTAAGTATCTGCGGCCTATAGTCCAGTGTGGCCAATATATGGAAAATATTTGTTTTTTTTCCTAAAATGTAATGGCTTATACTGTACACCGGTGCGCTCTGATTCGGGCACCATTCACGCACCAGCAGTTTGATGACAGCCGAGACCAACTGCTTGTGAATTTTTATAATAAACCACTGAGACGTGTCCTTTAATGTTCTTTATTAGGAATCCAGTACACACCTTGGCATTTGAGACATGTTTTTTATTGAGCCCATTGTATTCTATTGTGTTTCATGGTGTGGATCAATCCATCGTATTATTCAAAAATTTACATTAATTTACAGACAACCTAATACTTTCTTTGCATAGTTTAACTTCCTTCCTTCCTAAATGTATTCATAATCAAAGCCAGCATATTTAACACCTACAGACATTGTGGCGGATACTTTTTTTTTCCAATCTTCAGCCTCTTCACTTCCCTGCTCATCTTCCTCCCACTCCTTGTTCTCCTCACATCTTCGTCTCCTTCTATTTGCCAAAGATCTAAGTCATTCTCGTGTCTTTGACGCCTTTCTTTATCCTTTCATTCTGGAGGAGCAGCAGCAGCGTTGAAGTAAAAGTTTACGTTTGTCCAAAGTTTTGATGACATGGCTTGAATCAGCCACTATTCTTGTTTGTGTGCCTATAGACTGGGGGCCCCGCCATCCGTTGGGGGCCCCGTTTTGCATGAAGACGCGTCTGTACAATTGTTATTAATGAACAGCAGGGCGCTTCTTGTGAAATTTTGCTGCAAACATATTCCAAGCTCCTCCCTGATAAGAATATAATTATAATTTCCCTGGACATGCCCATTGCGCATCATTAGTGCTAGGCTTTTAAGTAGTCGTACGGGTTTCAAATCCTGTGTGAGATTTATCAGGAATATTTGCAAATGTATGTTTTAATAATGTTGTGGTTTTTTTTAATTTGCACTAAAAAAATATAAAAAACAACATAAAATAGGGATACCATTTTTTTTTGCTTCAGGCCCCAATTTGCCATCTTGAAAACATATAATAGCCTTTGTGTGTCTTATTTGTTTTAAATATTTTGTCCTATGGCATAACCTCAATGTGATCAGCAGTTCAAGCTCAGAGAAGGAGCACAATACTTCACATTGAATATGATTTTTTTTGGGAAAAACCCATAATGAAAGCCTTTGTGTATTTTTTAAACTACAATTAGACCGCAACCCTAGCAGGGATTATGCTTTGGTCAGCTCCTTGAAACATATTTTAACCATGGCCTTGGAGATTGTACTTGCCCTCGGCTTGAACTATAGTATTTGCTTATTTCTGTTTCGGCACCACTTTGACAACATTCTCCCTTATTATATTTGTCACACATTTCCTATATGTCGTATATTATCCAAGCAACACTAGAGTTTGTCGAAAGTCAACACTCACACAACACATTGAATCACTTCAAAGATAATTAACATACAATATGTATTTTTCACACATAATGTCAACATTTGACGTCTTCCACTGTATTAA
This sequence comes from Entelurus aequoreus, assembly GCF_033978785.1. Classification (NCBI taxonomy): domain Eukaryota; kingdom Metazoa; phylum Chordata; class Actinopteri; order Syngnathiformes; family Syngnathidae; genus Entelurus; species Entelurus aequoreus. Next base: position 32,408,925 of record NC_084732.1, on the reverse strand, counting down.
GACGATGTATGACTTTTATTAAATTTATACACTATATGTCAAGATTTTCTTCCTTATATATTTCCTCCAACTTTACGATCCCCCCAAAGGAATTGAGGACAAAACTATTCTGTAATGCTCTCATATGGTACTTTGTTGTAAGTATATCAAAATGAGTGCTGTCAAATGATTTTATTCAGCTAAATCACAGGGTTGCAATAGATGAATTACAAATTAAATGTCATTAATTGTTTTATCTATACCCATCGAGTTTCATTTTACATGAGTAAAAATCTATATATAGTACAGTAAATCTCTATATATATATATATATATATATATATATATATATATATATGTATATGTATATATATATATATATATATATATATATATATATATATATATATATATATATATATATATATATATATATATATATATATATATATATATATATATATATATATATATATATATATATACATATATAGTACAGGCCAAAGGCTTGGACATGCATCCTCATTCAATGTGTTTTCTTTATTCTTATTACTATTTACTACATTGTAGATTGTCACTGAAGGCATCAAAACTATGAATGAACACATGAAGTTATGTACTTAACAAAAAAAGGTGAAATAACTGAAAACATGTTTAATATTCTAGTTTCTTCAAAATAGCCACCCTTTGCTCTGATTACTGATTTGCACACTGTTGGCATTCTCTCGATGAGCCTCAAGCAAACCCGTGAAGTGAAAACCATTTCAGGTGACTACCCTGTATGTACAGTATATATATATATATACATATATATATATATATATATATATATATATATATATATATATATATATATATATATATATATATATATATATATATATATGTATACATATATATTAAAAGTCTTGTGCGAATCGTATCAATTCCGATTCTGAATCGATTCATAATTTTAAAAATATTTTTGTAGTTTTTTAAATTCAAATTGTTTTAACAATACAAACACTTTTCAAAATATGTTTTTTTAGGCCATCTCTGTGCTTAAACGTCGGCAGCCAAAAGTTGCAATCCTTATTCATCCTGATTCTAAACCGAGACATACATTTTCAAAAATCAATAAAAACATTTTTTTCATAACAATCAATTGTTTTAAATATATATTTTTTGCCATCTCTATGCAACCAGGAGGAGCTTTTCTAAAAAAAGTTTCCTTACAATCATTATACCAAATAATTAGGGGTGTAACGACTGATCGATATACTGATAGATGGATTTTTATTCCTAAAATCCCAAAATCGATCCAAGCTCGGCTCGTTGGCGTCCCAGAAGATATATATCGATCCAACATCGATTTAAAAGGTAATTAAATAATTTTATCGATACTAGATTGTAAAACTTTGGCTTTGGGAACATCAGACTTTATATAAAGTTGTTTTTAGAGCTTTTTAAAGAATTGCAGACCGTAAACATCGCAAAGGTTACTGAGTCAACTTGCTTTTACTTCTTTTCCTCACTTTCTTGTGCAGAGCTCGAAGAACATACTCTGAAAAATGTTTTTATGCGACTTTAAAAGAGGCTGAGAAAGCTCAGCAGTTTCGAACTTTCTGACCTTTTGACCCAGAGAGTATGAGTTAGCATGCTATGCTAACCAGACTCTCCGACTGCTGCAGACGGGGTAACAGACGACAACAAGCCAAAAAGAGGAGCTGACCATAGACTCTGGCTCATGGTTAGCAAAGGAAGGTTAACTCTAAGGAGGAGGCTACACTAAAGGAAGAATGTGGCATGATCAATCGGCATTGAAATACATATCTGGATGCTGATGTAATTATCGTGGGTGATTTTAACCACTGTGCGGTAAATCCCTTACGAGAAATAAGACGAATACTTTATAGGAAGCTTTACCTGCAGTGTCCAATATTTATTTCACAGTCACACTCGTAGAAGTTTTTTGGCTAAAATGTTAATGAATCGATTTCAACTTGCTGAGTTGCTTAAGATTGTATTGTTCTGCACCCCTACAAATAATATATTGCGAGAATGGATTTGAATCGAGAATCATGTTCAATTGAGAATCGATTTTGAATCGAATAGTCACCTCAGGAATCGGAGTCAAATCAAACCAAAAGTCGTTGCAAGATTCACATCCCTCATGCATACACTTGACATGTTTATGGAACACCTTTAACATCATGTTCATGGTAAGAAAAATATGTTAACGTTGATAATTTGGTATTTTAAGATGGAAGTGGTTCAGTGAAAAGAAAACATCCTTGCAAAGTGTGCATGATGTCGGTCGACTCTTAAATCATGTTTTATTTTTGTAGTCAAATTTCCCATGGAGAGGGTTAACATGATGGTTAGCTTCTTCCACATTGTCATGTTTGGCTCTGCAGCTGATCAAAACCAGATCAACTTGCCATGTATGCATGCCCGACAAACAGCCCAAAATACGATGCCCGAAATGCGAGGTAAACATTGTATTCAGATTAATAATCATGATGATTATATCAATTCATTGTGTTCATTTTGACAGCCCTAACCAAAACATTTTTCTTAACAAAATATAAAAATAATTTTCTAACCCTTGTCCACCGAAGATGTAGCCAAGTTGTTATGTTATTCTTATGAATATACAGTAGTAGCTCGGGACATAATTGAAATGGGTCTGATCGTACCTTGGAAAACTGGTGTTGCAAAACAATGTTGCCCATTGATATCAATTTAAATCAATATAATCTGTTCTTTCCTCTCTCCCACTACAGCACAATTTGAACATGTAGCACGTCTTTTAGAAAGACTAACACACTTTTGGATATTCTCAGGGCATTTAACTGGACTGTTGAGTTTGTCTTTGAAGACGTTTTGCCTCTCATCCAAGTAGGCTTTATTAGTTCAAATTGAACAGTCCAGTTGGGATCGATTGAATACCCAGAGAATACAATGACCTAGATACTGTAAATGAGAACGTTCATACACAAACCTTTTGATAAGAAATATTGTACAAAAACAACTATGGAGTAATTTGATTAGAATGTACAGCATTTACTTAAGAGAGTGGACTTCTATACTGTATTTTATTTTCCGCTGGTTAGGCTCCAGCACCCCCCGCGACCCGCGATAAGCAGTAGAAAATGGATGGATGGAGTTGGGTTGAGTTGAGTTGAGTTTGAGTTTATTTCGAACATGCAAGCATACAACATGATACATCACAATTTCCAGTTTCTCTTTTCAACATGTTCGAAAAGGAATAGGAAGAAGCAGAGCTTATTTAATCCTAACCCTTTTCTTTTACAAAACAGTTGCTAAAACTTTTGTTCACTTCCTGTTCTCAATCTATTCACAATATACTCCATAAGTAATCACAATGAAAATAAATGAATAAATAATAATTGGTGAAGTAAGTTGTATTTCATATGGTGAGATAAGTAAGATTATTGTGAGAATGAAAGAATGGATGGATGAAATACATTCAGAATGTTTATCATCGTTCTTCTTCTTTGTACTTTGTAAACACTTTAAGTTTGAAGAGTTTCTTGAAGTGGATCATATTAGTACATTGTTTGATTGCTTTGCTTAATCCATTCCATAATTTAATTCCACATACTGATATACTGAAGGTCTTAAGTGTTGTACGTGCATACAAATGCTTTAAATTACATTTTTCTCTAAGATTATATTTCTCCTCTTTTTTTGAGAAGAATTGTTGTATATTCTTAGGTAGCAGGTTATAGTTTGCTTTGTGTATAATTTTAGCTGTTTGCAAATTCACTATGTCATGGAATTTCAGTATCTTTGATTCAATAAATAAAATATTTGTATGTTCTCTATATCCAACATTATGTATAATTCTAACTGATCTTTTTTGTAACACCGTTAGTGAATTAAGTGTACTTTTGTAATTATTTCCCCATATTTCTACACAGTAACTCAGATATGGTAACACTAGTGAGCAGTAGAGAATATGAAGTGATTTTTGGTCTAGAACATGTTTTGCTTTACTCATTATTGACATGTTTCTTGCTACTTTATGTTGTATATTTTTTACATGAGATTTCCAGTTCAATTTATCATTAATCATTATACTTAGAAATTTGGTTTCATTTACTCTTTCAATTTCTATTCTGTCTATTTGTATTTGTGTTTGACTTTCTCTCGTACTGTTACCAAATAGCTTTATTTTAGTTTTACTGAGATTCAACGATAGTCTGTTTTTGTCAAACCATCTTTTTAATTTGTTCATTTCTTCTGTTATTATTTGTATTATCTCCTGTGTGTTCTCTCCTGAACAAAACACTGTTGTATCATCTGCAAATAATACTAACTTTAAATCTTTTGTAACTTTACAAATGTCATTTATATAGAGATTGAATAATTTACCCAGAACACCTTGCAGCCCTAACTCGGGGCGGAAGAGTTAGGGCTGTATGGGATTCTGGGTATTTGTTCTGTTGTATTACGGTGCGGATGTTCTCCCGAAATGTGTTTGTCATTCTTGTTTGGTGTGGGTTCACAGTGTGGCGCATATTTGTAACAGTGTTACACTTGTTTATACGGCTACCCTCAGCGTGACCTGTGTGGCTGTTGATCAAGTATGTCTTGCAGTCGCTTAGGTGTGTCTTCAGAGGTCAAATGCAACATGTGACTGGGCTGGCACACTGTTTGTACAGGCTGTAGAGGGCGCTAAAGTCAGTGCCGTCACGGCACGCCCTTAATACTGTTGTCTGGGTGAAAATCGGGAGAATGGTTGCCCCTGGAGATTTCTGGAAGGGGCACTGAAATTTGGGAGTCTCCCGGAAAAATCGGGAGGGTTTCCAAGTATGAATGACACTGTCAAGCGGCATTCATATAAAACTTGCGGGCCGCACTAACATAACATTTTCATATTAAGGTGCGGGCCGCTAAATAACGTCTCAAACACGCGGCCCGCGGGCCACAATTATTGCTGCCCGCGGGCCGCGTGTTTGAGACCCCTGATCTATTGCATTGGTAATTATTTCTATTAAAGCCATTGAAGTTGAAACATTAGCTCTGTATCCATATTGGTTCTCTTCGAGTATTCTATTTTTATTTGTGAAACTCTAATCTGTTATTGAACAGTTTTTCAATGATTTTAGAAAATTGTGGAAGTAAAGAAACAGGCCTATAATTTGTAAATTGATGTTTGTCTCCAGTCTTATAAATTGGTGCAACTTTAGCTATTTTCATTTTGTTTGGAAATTTACCTGTTTCAAATGATAAGTTACTAATATACATTAATGGTCCTGAGATCTCTTCAATAACCTTTTTTATCGTTTCCATATCAATTCCGTTACAATCAGTTGAAGTCTTAGATTTACATTTTTTCACAATTATAACTTTTTCCTCCTGTGTCACATTACTGAGGGAGTGTCCGCCCTGAGATCGGTAGGTTGTGAGTTCAAACCCCGGCCGAGTCATACCAAAGACTATAAAAAAATGGGACCCATTACCTCCCTGTTTGGCACTCAGCATCAAGGGTTGGAATTGGGGGTTAAATCACCAAAATGATTCCCGGGCGCGGCACCGCTGCTGCCCACTGCTCCCCTCACCTCCCAGGGGGTGAACAAGGGGATGGGTCAAATGCAGAGGACAAATTTCACCACACCTAGTGTGTGTGACAATCATTGGTACTTTAACTTTAACTTAACATGGAGTTGGGATTTCGCTCTATGGCAGGGGTCACCAACGCGGTGCCAGGTCGCCCGTAAGGATCAGATGAGTCGCCCGCGAGCCTGTTCTAAAAAAAAAAAAAAAAAAACTTTAAAAAAAAAAACAAAACTTTTTTTATTTTTTATTTTTTAAATGAAATCTACATAGAAAAAACACAAGATACACTTTCAATCAGTGCATCAACCCAAACAACCTCCCCCATGCACAATCAGTGCATCAACCCAAACAACCTCCCCCATGCACACTCTTCCACACCCACTCACACAAAAGGGGTTATTTCTTTCTGCTACCAATATTCTGGTTCCCACAACATAGACAACAAATCTGCAAGGGACACAGTCCCTGAAGCACACATGACTGTATAGGCTGCTGGTCCACTAACATTTTCGTTAATTACTATTTTTTATGTAATTATTTTTATATTGTTTTACTTTCTTTTTTTTCCAAGAAAATGTTTTTTATTTATTTATCTTATTTTATTTTATTTTTTAAAAAAGGGCCTTATCTTCAACAGACCAGGTTGTCAATGAAATTAGATTTGTTTAAAGGGTTTTTTAAACCAGGCCCAGTCCAGATAATGTCCAAGTCGGACTCAGCAACACACACCTTCATTCATGTACACAGAAACGAATTAGGGTACACAACAGATTGCATATAATTTATAAACAAAATTACATTTTCAAAATAAGCATTTATGTACAGTCCAGATTATGTCCAGGTCACTCAAATTAGGGAACACAACAACAGATATCATATAATCTATAGACATAATTATACTTTCAAAATAAGCCTTTGAGGACTTCTCATCTTTTTTTAATGTTTTTTGGCATCATTATCGTTTTCAACCATGTAACTTTCTAAAATTAGAAAATACTGAATAAATGTTTTAAAGAAAGTAATACTAAGTGAATATCTGTTTTTGGCCTTAAAAATAAACATTTTACCGAGTACTATAATTAAATTGACTAAATCATGATTGTCAATGAACTCTCCTAAAATAACAGAAACCACATTAAGCTTCATAAACAAACCAATCCTTAAACACATTTTTTCAACTTCCACCCAAAACAAAAACACAATATGACAATACCAAAACAAATGCAGGGTGGATTCAGGCTCCTGACAACAAAATCGGCAATCATCTGACTCTGTCATATTCCATAATTTTAACATTTTCCCTGTGGGTAAGAAGTTATAAATAATTTTAATTTGAAAATAACGATTTTGCACATCGATAGTGGTTTTATAGATTAGTTTGAATATGGCATCCCATGGCAACGGGCAGTCAAAAAAGTCCTCCCATTTTCCATTTGTGTTGTATGAGGCAGCCTTCAAAGATTTCTTTATTAAATAAAAATTATATATTTTTCTATTTATTTTAGTTCCTTTTTGCCAACTAGAATTTCTTATTAGAGGTTTACAAACTAATAATTTAGTAGTTCCATAATTAATTATTTGTTTCCATCTTTTCCCAATTACTCCAGTTAGTTGATAAAATGAAAAGCTTGAGCAAGCATCACCATACATAGCTCTAAATTCATCATACTTCATAATTTTACCATTCTCATTGATAATATCATTGACAAAAATGATTCCTCTGTCAAACATATTTTTCCAAAAGAAAGGCTTTCCATCTATTACAATATTAGAGTTCATCCATATTAACTGCTGCAAAATATCGTCTCTTTCTTCTGGCACATAAAATTGAAAACACCACTATGAGTGGATTGTTTCCTTTATGAACCCCGCCATGTTTCCCAGCAGACTCTCTGGGAGGGGATCACTTGTAAAAAAGGATACAATTTCTTTTGATACAGTACATGTTTTTTGTCCAACAGGACATTTGTCTACCACTCAATGTTTAAATACATCTTTGGAACAATTGATGCTTTTAAAGACAGACACATAGCTTCAAGGTTGAGAAGTTTCAGGCCCCCATATTCATACTCTTTGTACAAAACCTTTCTTTTAATCTTTTCTGGTTTGCCGTTCCAGACAAAATCGAAGACCCTCCGCTCATAAATCTTAAAAAAGTTTTGTGATGGAGCTGGTAATGACAAAAACTAATAAATAAATTGAGGAATAATTAACAAGTTGGCAATAGACATTTTACCATACCAGGTTAGGGATTTCCCTTTCCATAATTGCATACTTTTGTCCAGCTTTCTTAGTCGATTATCATAATTTACTGAGCCTAGATCTTCCAGATTTTCTGGGACAACAACTGGTCCATCTGTCCACAAAACAGGCACTTTGCATTCCATTCGAAAGGACGTTCCCTTTAGATTTCCAAACCTTAACATTTTACATTTATCATAATTAAGCTTAAGGCCAGATTGCTGTGAAAATATGTCCAAAAGATTAAGAAATTTCCGCAAACAATGAGGAAAAATCTTATCTTTGTGAATCAGCCTTTTCTGACATGAACTTCATCAAGAACAAACACAGAACACGCCTCACTGATGCACATCTGCAAGACTCACTCAGAGTTGCAGTGTCAAGTTACACACCAGAGTATAACACACTAGTTAACAGCATGCAATGCCAGGCTTCCCACTAACTGACAAAGAAACAGATAACAGATTTGGTGTCCAGTTCAAAGTGTGACATGATTTAAAAATTTGAGAGGTTACTTTTGTATTTTACATGAGTTATTATTTGTACAAACATGGTGCAAAGTAATTCATGATTTGTTAAAAAATGTTAGTGGCTAGCTAGTTAAAATGAGATATTGTGATTTCACAAGACTGTCTTAGAAGTGATCATTTGAAAATGTTCAATTTGAAAAATGTGCACTTAGAGAAAATATAAAAATAAAGTGTTGCATATTCAATCAATCAATCAATGTTTATTTATATAGCCCTAAATCACAAGTGTCTCAAAGGGCTGTACAAGCCACAACGACATCCTCGGTACAGAGCACATATTGATATTTATCTGTTTCTATATATATTTATTGTGAGAAATCATTAAGATGATCAGTGTTTCCACAAAGATAAATATCATTCATTATTAATAATAACAGAGTTAAAGGTAAATTGAGCAAATTGGCTACTTCTGGCAATTTATTTAAGTGTGTATCTAACTGGTAGCCCTTCGCATTAATCAGTACCCAAGAAGTAGCCCTTGGTTTCAAAAAGGTTGGTGACCCCTGCTCTGTGGTATCATTATAGTTGTCATGTTCTGTGGTCTGGATTATGTTTTGTTATTTTTTGCTAGTTTTGGACTCCATAGTTCCTGGTTTTGCGCTCCCTTGTTTGGTCACCATGGCAACTCATTAGTTTCACCTGCCTCATTTGTTTGGACTCACGCAGCTGTTTTAATCAGGAGAGACTATTTAAGCCTGTCATTTTCAGTTAGTCTGCCTGGCGACATTGATATTCTGTTCATGCTCTGTTGATGTGCTTTTCATGATCGATTCATACCATAGTTCATGCTTCATGCCATGCCACGGAAGTTTTTGTTTATTCAAGCCACAGTCTAGTGAGTTTTTGGTTTCATGTTTCATGTCACAGTTAGCGAGTTTTTCATGTCCTAAGTTTTTTTGCTTTTGCTTTCACGTGCATTAGGCACGCTCGCCTTCGGGTTGTTTTTTGTTTCATAGGCTAAGTTTGTGTCCCCGCCTTGTAAGCGCCTTTTGTTTGTACTTTTTATAGTCAAAATTAAATCATGTTCCTACCTTCTACCGATGTCTGGTCTAGTCCGTCCGTTTGCATTCCGGGAAAACAATCCTTGCAGTAAGCTGCGTAAAAGTCCACGTCCTGACAATAGTCCTCAATTGAAACTGGGTCTGGAATCCTTTCTTCAAATTTTGGTCCAATATTTACAAAATAATTATTGAAGCTTTCAACTACTTCCTTTATGTTGTCATTATTTTTATTTCCGTCTAAGAAGTATTGGGGGTAATCCCTCTTAGTGCCATTTTTAATAATGCTATTGAGGATGCCCCATGTTGCTCTCATATTATTTTTGTTCCTGTCCAATAATTCACTTTAATATTCTTTTCTACATGATCGTAGTATGTTTGTTAACTTGTTTTTATACTTTTTCGATGGATGCTTCTCTGTCAAACACACCATCAGCAGCCTCTCTGCATATTTTAATGGATACATGTTGACTGTTTAGAATAGACTTTATCTCAACATTCTTGGCTGGCGTTAGACTCATTCTGCTTCAGTTCAATATGGTCAGACTATTAGTGCTTAAACTGCTTCACTAAATGCTTTGTCATGTTTTTAATGATTTAGTTGTTTGATTCAATGAATATCATCCTCTTCTGGTTCTTCGCATTGTCCTTTACACTCACTTTTTTCGTTCCCATAGTTGGAAAAAGAAAGTTATGTCCACTTTCGTCCATAAGTTAACGTTCGCAAATAAGACCAGATGTTTTGGTCGGATCCTACGGGTTCACTGTGGCATTCGCTGCACCAATTAGCAGTGGAGAAGCTCGTAACCCAGATTTTTGCTCGCAACTAAAGCATAACAAATACCAGAGGGACAGCTTGTATCACAAAAAAATATGTTATACCAAGGTACTAATGTAAATATCTCCTCTGATGTAATTAGTAAGTAAGCGCTAACAATCTATTAATAAACAGGCTATACTTATAATATACAGAATGATCTTGTTTGTAACTGCAGACAAATATCTAGTGGAACAGTCAATGAAATGACTGACATGCTGACGGGCCAATGGTTGCATGAACAATGATTAAAAAGCTGTCCAGTGAAGTATAGAATCTGTAGAATGAGTGACAATGTAATAAACCTGGACTCACACTTGATGAAATTCAAGCTACCGTGGAATGGAAGAATATACTGTATGTAGGCAAAGGCATTGAAATCATTTATGATTTAAGACCAGGGGTCTGTACTTTTTGACTTGGCAATTTGGCATCTCTCCCTTTTTTACATTCTTTTTAATCTTATATAGTTTTTTTTGTTGTTGTTGTCTTGTCCCTAAAATTTCCCCATCTGTCTTATTTTTGCTTCTTCTTTCTATCCCCTCCTGTTCCGGTCTATCCATTCAATAAAGTCAAATACAAATAAGGCAACAAAAGAAGTATCCCACACTTCTCTTTTGTAAAGTAAATCTGTACAGCAGATATAGACATTAACAATATGATTTGTCTGAGCGGCTGTGCAGGACAGATTAAAAACATACATACTTTTGTATATAACTATGTGATTATTATAACATTTTTTAAAATTAAGACATCCCACGAGCCGTAGTCTGGGAACCCCTGTGTTAAACGCTTTCTGCAAATCCCCCGAAAATGTACATGTCTGTATAACAATAAGACTAAAAAACAATACAGCCGCTCTTTGCCACTGTCACGGCGAGGGTCGGCTTACGGAGGTTCGTTCTCCCGGAATGCAAGACTGACGGCTCCGGACGAAGGCGTGAAGGTAGGATTAGATGTATTTGATATAAATCACCCAACTACCAAAATACAGGCAGTCCACAGCATACAGCAAACAACAAAAAGGCAGGCGTGCCTAACAAACGTAAAGCTTAGACTTAGCATAGGCTATGGCATGGAACAAAAACTTACTTGGCAAAGGTGTGACGCAAACAATGAAGCCAGGCCGACTGACTGGCAAAGACAAGCTTAAATAATGCCTCTGATTAGCGCTCGGGAAGCAGGTGAGCGGGCGAGCACTAATCAGAGACAGGTGAACACAATGAGTAACCATGGTGACAAAACAAACAAGGAAGTGCAACCAGGAACAATGGAGTCTTAAACAGAAAATAACATAAAACATGATCCAAACCACAGATCATGACAGCCACATCGCATTTGGAAGTTTGTGGCTTCACTGTACCGCATATTTTTTTTTCCCAGCATGTTCTATTTTTGGGGACTAAATGTAGCATTGTCAGGCCAAAAAAAATGCAAAATTAACTAAATATACCAATATAACAGTAGTATTAACCACTCGATAAGACCAAACTGCTCAGATTGCGCTGTACAGTATCATGACCACTGATTGGCTGAGCTTCAAGCAGCAATACTATATTGGATTAAACGTGTGTAAAAGTGTCTCTGTGGGCGTTATTTCATGTCTAAAGCGCTCTTGTAGTAGAATTTCTGACCTTTGAATTATATTTCATGTTTGTCAAGAATGTACGCTCATTACATTTCTCTTCTATTCTGTGCCATTTAATGGACCGGGTGTGGGACAAAAGTGAATATTAAGTCGTGCCGACCTGTCTACAGAATGTTTTGATTGTCTAAGTATGATTAAGGGATTCAAGGATGTTGCAAAACAAACATGTCGAAGACCACAAAATCATGACGCACAAGGAAAAACAGACTGACGCACGAAGAAACAGATAAAAATGCCCAGGAGACCAGGACTCGAGAGATTGCTTTTGTGAGTCCTCTGGAGGACGGCCGTTTGTTTGCAGGGACAAAACAATCCAACTTATGCACTTTTGACTATGAGAAAATAAACTTGTTGTACTAAATTCACTTTTGTCGCTGTTTAAGCTCTGGACGATCCACCACACTCTCAAAATAGTGAAAACAATATTTAGAAGGTTGGAAACATTTTTTTTCAATTCATAAGTAATAATTCTTACTTCGTGGAAATTCATTGACCTTGGTCAGGGCCGGAGAAGCAGAATGAAAAATGAATTCCTTTAAAATCAGAGGCAAAGTAAAAATGACAAATACATTTAGAATTTTAGTACAATAGTCAGTAAGTAATGAGTACTATGTAAGTAATGTAATAATATAGTGGCCAAGTACACAGACAGCAATTTGCAGTTGATTTAAAGCACCAATGAGGTGAATTTAGGTACTCCTTTCATGTATACAGTAGTAGGGGGGGGGGGGGTCATGACACCACCTATGTTTGTCTGTCTGTTGTGTGCAAAAGGTTGTTTTTGTCAAATCAATACAGTTTGAGGCCCACACTTGAACATCTCCGCTTCCTTTATGCCAGCCTTTCCTTGTCTTCCCTTTCCTTTCCTTCTCATTCCTTCCCTTTCCTTACCCTTTCCTTACCCTTTCCTTTCCCGCCGTGATAGCAGAGGAAGTGCCAAAGCGTTTCAACGGCCTGAATGAAGCGAATTGAGACAGGGCTCATATGCATTCACGAGCAGCTCCCATAAATTAACTACGCATATCAATCATGTTCTGCGTGGCGGCGCATTCCGACAGATGCAGGAATATTTCCACAAAAGCATAAGAATCCATGCATATACACATTTTCAGTCAGGATCGCACACAAACACTCAACCAGCAGCCCTCCCTCCATCAAGCAGTTTTTAAACAACCTCATAACCCTCGAGTCCCCCCGCACACAAAAACAAACATGGCGGGCGGTAAGGAATCAATGAATCAGCGAAGCTATTTGCAGATAGTTCTGTTTCACACACATAATTAATGTGCATTGAATGTGTACAACCATCAGCACCTGCAGGGACAATTTTTTGATCAATGGTTGAACAGAGTTGGATTGACTGCATACTCAGGCCGCAGGTTCCAGTGAGTGATGGTCGTCTTCCATGCTCATCTGAATTGATGCACGCCAGGAAAAGATTTTGCAGCGTTTTTTGTTTTTTTTTACAGGAAGGACTCCGCTTAACCTGCACCACTGCGTAAGGTTTAGTCCATCTTGTCCTAATCCGTATTTCATGGGTTATTTTTTTTGCCAACACACAGATCCTATTGGCTTTGATGGATTAGTAATAGAGTGACTAAATCTCTCTGGTGGTATTTTTGTAGTAGTTTAATTAGAACTGTAGATTTGTGTCCGTACCCAAATGTTACAGCAGAACCTCGAGTTACGAACTCAATCGATGCTTAAACAGGGTTCTTAAAGGCCTACTGAAAGCCGCTACTACCGACCACGCAGTCTGATAGTTTATATATCAATGGTGAAATCTTAACATTGCAACACATGCCAATACGGCCGGGTTAACTTATAAAGTGGAATTTTAAATTTCCCGCTAAACTTACGGTTCGAAACACCTCTGAGGGTTGACGTATGCGCGTGACGTCAATCATTGAAACGGAAGTATTCGGACACCATTGAAGTCAATACGAAATAGCTCTGTTTTCATCTCATTATTCCACAGTATTCTGGACATCTGTGTTGGTGAATCTGTTGCAATTTGTTCATTGCATTATGGAGAAAGAAGCTGAGCAAGCAAAGAAGAAAGTTGTCGGTGCGAAGTGTCTATTTTGCGAGGGAAGTCAGCAACAACACGTACACAGCCGGCGCTTCTTTGTTTACATTCCCGAAAGATGCAGTCAAGATGGAAGAACTCGGACAACAGAGACTCTTACCAGGAGGACTTTGATTTGGATACACCGTTGCGATAACGTGAGTACACAGCTGCGCTTCCAAACATTTGATCGCTTGCTATAACTAGCTCGAGCTAGTAGCTAGGAGCTAGGAGCTAGCATTAGGATTAATTTGTGGCATATTAAATATAAGCCTGGTTGTGTTGTGGCTAATAGAGTATATATATGTATTGTGTTTATTTATTGTTGTAGTCATTCCCAGCTGAATATCAGGTCCCACCCGCGCGCTTCCAAACATTTGATTGCTTGCCCGTACGTGCGTGTCATGTACGTAACTTTGATTAAATATATAAGCTTTATGAACCTTGGGTTAGGTGAACGGTTGTTTGGGCTGAGTGAGTGTGTGTGTTATGCAGGTGTTTGAATTGTATTGGCGGGTTATATATACGGGATCCCGTCCATATTACCCGCTCGAGCTATAACTAGCTCGAGCTAGTAGCTAGGAGCTAGGAGCTAGGAGCTAGCATAACAAACACCTAGGTGTTTTTATGCGGGATTAATTTGTGGCATATTAAATATAAGCCTGGTTGTGTTGTGGCTAATAGAGTATATATATGTCTTGTGTTTATTTACTGTTGTAGTCATTTCCAGCTGAATATCAGGTCACCCCCGGCTCTCACAGCATCTTCCACTCCCCACTAGTCCTTCACTTGCACTTTCCTCATTTAAAAATATTTCATCCTCGCTCAAATTATTGGGGAAATCGTCGCTTTCTCGGTCCGAATCTCTCTCACTTCATGCGGCCATCATTGTAAACAATAGGGAACTTTGCGTATATGTTCAACTGACTACGTCACACTACTTCCGGTAGGGGCAAGCCTTTTTTTATCAGATACCAAAAGTTGCGATCTTTATCGTCGTTGTTCTATACTAAATCCTTTCAGCAAAAATATGGCAATATTGCGAAATGATCAAGTATGACACATAGAATAGATCTGCTATCCCCGTTTAAATAAAACAATTTCATTTCAGTAGCCTTTAAATCTAAAAAGTTTGTATATTGAAGCACATGTATCCATAATAAAACAATGTAACCATGAATAATGGGTTCCAGCCTCAAAAAAAGTCCATATTCTAGTAAAGGTTTGTGCACTTTGAAAACAATACAACGTGCTATTAAGTACTGCAGTGATTCTCAAACTTTTTTCACCAAGTACCACCTCAGAAAACATTGGGCTCTCCAAGTACCACCATAATGTTAAAAATCCAAATAAAGTACTGTAATAGGCCCAAGTATTCAAGAAAAACAAGGCAGAGGTTTTATTTAACAAGAGTATTTAATGTTTTTGGCCACTGCAACATTAAACACCATGCACAAACATTAACAGTGACACATATAGAGTACATATATTTACAGATGTCTTTGACTTGCCACTAGGTGTAGCCCGTGTAACATTAGTGGTATGCGTACCACAGTTTGAGAATCACTGCAGTACTGTTTGTCAAACAAACACACAAAGGGGTGATGGATCAACTTTCTATTGAATAACAAAGTAAAAACTAGCAAACTAACTGAACTGTCCTCATTTACAGTAGCCCTGCCAACACACACACACACACACATACACACACACACACACACACACACACACACACACACACACACACACACACACACACACACACACACACACACACACACACACACACACACACGCACACACACACACATGCACACATTATTGTATTTTTACCTTCTTGAGACCTCCAAAAAATGCCTTCCTCTTTAGGACCACCCTTTCTAGTTATATAAAGATTTATATTTACAACATTAATACATATACAAACTATGCAAATATAAAAAGGTAAGCTTTTTTTTTTTTTTTTTGTAATTGGTTTTTAATCTTCATTATTTACTTAAAGTTATTACAGTATGTCTCTATATACAAACTGTAGATGAACTGTTCAAAAGATTCGACTCATTCGTGAACGTCACAAATCTACTGTTCATGCAGTTTTAATGGATCGTCTTACATGTCCAATGTATCACACAGGACTGCCATCTATTTGTGGCTTTTTTTTCCCGGGTGGAAGTTATTTGTTCCTCCCTTTTTTTTCCAGTCCCTCTTTCTCCTTCTCCTGCCGTTTGTCTTCCCTCTCTCTCTCTCGCTTGCATTTCTTGATTTCCTGCATCTCTCCCTCTCTGCCGTCGTTCCTTACGCCCATCAGACAGCTGAAGCTGCCAAGCTGCCGGAGGCGGGATCAGACAAGAGGAGCCGCTCTGTCCGACCTCGCTCTCTACAGAGAGGCAAACTAATGTAGACACGCAAATAGGCTTTAAGGAGACAATTATTGACCATTTATATCAGCTCTCTGTCTTTTGCACTTACCGTACGGCATACCTGCACGTGTCCACAAGCGATCCTTTGGAAGTTTGCATGTAACGATGTGCAAGCATGCTAATGTGCAAGGGGCACATGTAAAGCTGCAATCTCTACACATATAGGCATGACCCATCTGTACCTCCCACAGCAACTCCAACAAACAAGCCCTTCAAGCAAGGCATCTAACCTCTTGGTTATGATCCAGTTCACCAGCAGAAAAAGTCATGTCAACTGCTTTTTGCTACATGTCCACTTTTTACATTGTTTGCCTTGGGTTAAAAACAAACCAAAAAAAACTTGAATATTTTTAGAGTTAAATTTGAGTTCTGAGCTGACAGAAATATATGGACTACACTAGTAGCATATTTAACAGGCAGCAGAGGAAATTGAAACTGATATAAAAAAATAATGCAATACAGTAGCACCAGGGCTCGCATTTAACCATGGCAACCGCGGCACATGCCGCGACCGCCCCAGTCATTTGCTGTCATGCCCTAAAAAATTGACCAACATCGGCGGCACGAACATGCCCTGACCGCCCTTGACTTTTTACTTGTTTAATTACCGTTGGAGAACAACAAAGCTTGTTTATTTGACTTCATCTTCATTAGCCAAACTGCTTTGTGTTTCATTTTGATATCAACAAGTAAACACCAGTTGTTTTTTTTTACATTACTTGGGTTTTTTTCATGTTACAAAGGTATTACTTCAAAAACCATTCATGTGGCATAGCACGTTGTTAATGTGTTATTGTGTGAAGTTAATTCCTATATGACATATTTCTGCTCAAACTCTTAAAAGATCTGTCCCGATACAGCATCTACATCTACATATAAATGTACATAAAAAAAAGCTGACCAGTTGATATTATTAAAAAATAAAAAAACAAAAAAACTTGTCTTTAGATATATGGATAACGTTTATCTATAGCTTTTTTATTAGACTTTACAAATTACATGATGGCATTACGTTCACACACCAACACTGCTTTACCTAACAATCAGTAATCATAATTTTAATATTGATAACAATAATCTTGTCAGGCTTGTCCCTGACAGTTTGGTTAAGTTTTAGTTTTTCCTCTGTGTTTGTTTTATTTCCTGTCAGCACTCTTATTTTGGTTCAGTCCCCTCAGCTGTGGCTGATTGGCACCTGGCCACACCTGGTGTCAATCAGCCAGCTGCTATTTAAACCTGCCTTGCCAGCCAGTCAGTGCTGGAGTATTGTCGCTGTCATTATGATTGTCAATGTCGCTAATGATTGTTGAGGTCAGTGTCTTTTATACTTGTCAATGTCATTTATACTTGTGGTTGTAGCTCTGTCTACTTCTGTTCACTCTGCTCATGTCATAGTTCATCCTGCTCGTTTTTTGCCACGTGAGTTTTGTTTATTCGTGTCACAGTAAGTGTTTTTGTTTCTTGTCCATAGTCCATTGTGCTAGTTTCTGTTCATAGCAACGTTTCTTCTCCGCCTTGTGCGCGCCTTTTGTTTGTACCCTTTTGTTTGTTTCTTGTTACAGAGTTAAATTAAATCATGTTTTCCTGCTCAATGCCTGCCGCCATCTCTGCATCTTGGGGTTCGTCACCTACACACTCTGACAAATCTTAATTATTACTTTGGCCATAATTGGCAGCCTTAGATCTCATACATGAACACTATTTTTATCTATATGGACAAAAAGTGCAGTTACGTCTTATGGCCATCAGTTGCCATCTTTCAACATTCTTATATATATATATATATATATATATATATATATATATATATATATATATATATATATATATATATATATATATATATATATATATATATATATATATATATATATATATATACATACATACATACATACATACAGTGTTGGGTTAGTTACTGAAAACCAGTAACTAGTTACAGTTACTAATTACTTTATTTCAAAAGTAACTCAGTTACTTACACCAAAAAGTAATGCGTTACTGTGAAAAGTAACTATTTAGTTACTTTTTTTTTTTTCTTTTTTTTTTTAAAAGCTCCCATTAATGCCCTTTTAGCCTTCATTTCAGTACTGTTATTGCACTGGAGAATAATACAATGTGTTGGTCAACTTGACATGCATTTGCATCACTGAACTCTGCTAAGCAATGTGGTCTACATACAACACACAAAGACAACGATATGTTTCAAAGGGCCAATTTATTTCAGGCCAGAACACATTGACACAACTATTTTAAATAGCTGCAACATAACATACATAAGTAACAAACAGCATAACAGCAACATAGCTGTAAACCTGGCTTCACCTAAGGAAGGCACACGTGACATACACAAAGCCTAACCAGGCAGATTTGAATTATTGTTTTGGGCAGTAGACGGGATCTTTGATCCAAGACACAACTTACATTTAACTAAAATGTTCTTTTCTTTGTGCTCGACAAAAGAAAAGAAGTGAGAATATCTCATACTTGCCAACCCTCCCGAATTTCAGTGCCTTTCCCCGGGACAACTATTCTCCCGAATTTCTCTCGATTTCCAGCCGGACTTAAGGCACGCCCCCTCCAAGTCCGTGCGGACCTGAGTGAGGACAACCTGTCGTCACTTCCGCTTGGCCAACCAAAAAGTAACCACAGAACACTATACCTGTGGTGTGATTGTATTATGGGAGAACTACAGAGTCGACAGGCTATGACGTCACATGTGTGCGACGGAGCGGGAGACAGAGTGGGAGTGAGTTAGAGAGCGAGACACTTGTTGTGATTGAGCTAATAAAAGTATCCACGTTATAAAGTACAGCTAGACTCACGTATGTAATTCAGTAACTCAACATGGTGTCAGAAGTCCTGTAGTTAACGTGGAGTGTGAGCCAAGTGGAAAGATAGTTTGTACGCGTCTGTGGATTAAGAAGTAAGGACAACATGAGCGAGGGGGACGGAGCCGCTACAGCGCCTGCACGGCCACCCAACGCGCCGATGGTTGCCGTGGGACCGTGCGCTACGTTCAACATCCAGCCACCGGTGTCCTTTGACTTTTCAAATCCACAAGAGTGGGACAAATGGATCCGGAGATTCAAAAGATTTCGCCTGGCAAGTAACCTAAATGCAAGCTCCGAGGACAATCAAGTGAACACATTGATTTATTGCATGGGGGACGAGGCAGATGATAATCTCCGTGGGTTAAATCTGACCGTCGCTCAAAAACATACATACCAGGGAGTGCGCGAGGGATTACAAGGCTTCTCTGTTGTGAAGAAAAATGTTATCTACGAGCGTGCTAAATTTAATATGCGCAAGCAGAAAGAAGGGGAGAGTGTGGATTCGTTTGTCACTGCACTATATGAGCTGGCGGAGCATTGTAGCTACGGGATGCTACACAATGAACTGATCAGAGACAGACTTGTCGTCGGATTGCAAGACAAGGGGCTGTCTGAACGCATGCAGTTGGACGCAGATCTAACCTTGGATAAAGCCATAAGAATGGCACGACAGAGCGAGGAGGTGAAAAGGCAGCAGTCTACTCTCCGAGGGGACACCACCAGATCAGAGGCAAGTGATGCAAAGTCTGTTGATAGTGTTCAAGAGCAACTTCAAGTCTGCTAAAAACAAACCTCAATATGCTGATAGCCCAAAGTACAAGCCACACAGTACTCAGTACAGCAAGGACAAGGGCGCACAGTCACTGTGTCAAAATTGTGGCAGCTCTCCATCCCATCCAAAAAGTGACTGTCCTGCTATTGAAGTGAAATGTCATGCATGTGGGAGGAGGGGACATTACAAGTGTGTGTGCAAGTCCAAATCAGTGCATGAAGTTGAAGAGGATGAGGAGGAAATCTTCCTCGGCAGTGTCACGGAGAATGGGGATCCTTGGATGGTCAAAATTGGCATCCATGAGAGCAGTGTGACATTCAAAATAGACACAGGTGCCGATGTGACAGTCTTGCCTCACTCAGTGTTCCTAAACACATACAGAAATGATCCACCTTGTCTCAGAAAGGCAACAAAGCCACTGCTGGGACCAGGAAGAAATCCCCTCGACGTGGTGGGCGTTGCCAGTTTGCTGCTGAGGAGAGGGGAAAAGACAGAGAGGGAGGATGTGTACATCGCTCGTCATGTGCATACTGCCCTGCTGGGAAGATCTGTGAGCTGTAGGCTGGGGCTTGTAGCACGCCTAGACAGCGTTACTATGGAGACATTAAAGGAGCATTACCCAAAATTATGCACCGGGCTCGGAGAAGTGCGGCAGCCATTTGCCATCAAGCTGAGTCCAGTGGCCTACATGTCGCGGTCTCTCACACCAACAGAGCAGAGATACGCGCAAGTAGAGAAGGAAGCTTTGGGGCTGATCTGGGCCTGTGAGAGGTTCTGCAACTTCCTCATCGGGAAACATTTCCAGATGGAGACGGACCACAAGCCTCTCCTGAGTCTTCTGGGGTCTCAAGCACTGAATGCTCTACCTCCACGGATCTAACGCTTCAGAATGCATCTGATGCGCTATTCTTATTCTATCTCTCATGTGCCAGGAAAGTTCCTGTGGACAGCTGATACGCTGTCACGAGCTCCTGTTAAGAGAGAGGAGACAGCAGCGGACAAAGAGCTGTTTGAAGAAACCAACATCTATGTGGACATGGTACTGGAGAACCTACCTGCAAGCGCTGATTGGAGGATCTAAGAGAGCAGCTGCAGAGAGACAGTGTGTGTGCAGAGGTGATGCAGCTGTGTGCTGAAGGCTGGCCAGCACACGGTTCCAAAGAACCAGCACTCAGGCTGTACAGGGCAGAGCAGGCGTTCCTTACAGTTCAAGATGGTGTCTTGCTGAAGGGACACAGGCTCGTCATCCCTTCTACAATGACAAATTATGTTCTCGCCAAATTGCATGAAGGACACCAAGGTGTGGTGAAGTGTAGACCGACAGACAATTCTGGATGTGGATGGATCGGGTCGTTATAGACTGAAAGATGCATGTACGGTGGACCTCCTCGCTAGCATGGGAATACTTCGTGGGCTACATCGAGCGGCCTTTGTAGCAGCGGAGTCAAGTGCTAGCGGTGACCGCCAATGGAGACGACATAAGCGGTGCGAGCGGAAGCAGAAGCGGGGATGCCGAGCTGGGCTAACAACAAAGAGAAAAGCTAACCAAAGAAGCGTGGAGTCTCCGGGTAAGAAGCCATTTAAACTAGAACTAGCTGGCGTCAGGCTCGATAATCCCTGCACACATAGCAATTCTCTTAGAATAAAACACAACTCACATAATGTTTTTTCTTTTGTGACCGTGTCAGAGGCAGACATACATTGTACTGAGGTAGCTAACTATGATGCGTTCAGTTTATCGCAACATCAAGCAAACAATCTGAATATCCCCGTCGTATCAATTCCTAGATATGGTCGAAACTATTTAAAGTGCAATACGCATAATAAACGCAACATTATTAATATTGCTACTTCGGATAATTTCAACAAACAATCCTCAAAACAGCCCACTACCTATAATATGGGCTTTTTAAACATAAGATCATTATCTTCCAAAACGTTATTAGTTAATGAAGTCATTAGAGACAACAAACTTGACGTCGTTGGTCTCGCCGAGACCTGGCTCAAACCAGACGATTTTTTTGCGCTAAATGAGGCATCTCCTCCTAACTATACCAATACACATGTTGCCCGACCTCTTAAAAGGGGAGGGGGTGTCGCACTAATATACAATGAAAACTATAATCTTACACCTAACCTAAATAATAAATATAACTCGTTTGAGGTGCTCACTTTGAGGTTTGTCACACCGCTGCCTCTCCACCTGGCTATTATCTACCGCCCCCCTGGGCCCTATTCGGACTTCATCAGTGAATTCTCAGAGTTTGTTGCTGATCTAGTGATGCACGCCGACAATATAATCATAATGGGGGACTTTAATATCCATATGAATACCCCATCGGACCCTCCATGCGTGGCGCTCCAGACTATAATTGATAGCTGTGGTCTTACACAAATAATAAATGAACCCACGCATCGCAACGGTAATACGATAGATCTAGTGCTTGTCAGGGGTGTCACCACCTCTAAAGTTACGATACTCCCGTACACTAAAGTAATGTCCGATCATTACCTTATAAAATTCGAAGTTCTGACTCATTGTCAACAAACTAATAATAATAATAATAACTACTATAGCAGCCGCAACATTAATGCTGCCACAACGACGACTCTTACTGACCTACTGCCTTCGGTAATGGCACCATTCCCAAATTATGTGGGCTCTATTGATAACCTCACTAACAACTTTAATGACGCCCTGCGCGACACCATTGATATTGTAGCACCGCTAAAGCTAAAAAGGGCCCCTAAAAGGCGTACCCCATGGTTTACAGAAGAAACTAAAGCCCAGAAATTATCATGTAGAAAGCTGGAACGCAAGTGGCGTGCGACTAAACTTGAGGTTTTCCATCAAGCATGGTGTGATAGTTTAATAACTTATAAACGCATGCTTACCTCAGCTAAAGCTAAATATTACTCAAATCTCATCCACCTCAACAAAAATGATCTTAAATTTCTGTTTAGTACAGTAGCATCGCTAACCCAACAAGGGACTCCTCCCAGTAGCTCCACCCACTCAGCAGATGACTTTATGAATTTCTTTAATAAGAAAAATGAAGTCATTAGAAAAGAGATTAAAGACAATGCATCTCAGCTGCAACTGGGTTCTATTAACACAGATACGACTGTATATACGACGGACACTGCCCTCCAAAATAGTTTCTCTCTCTTTGATGAAATAACATTGGAGGAATTGTCAAAATGTGTAAATGGGACAAAACAAACAACATGTTTACTTGACCCAATTCCTGGGAAACTTATCAAGGAGCTTTTTGTATTACTAGGTCCATCAGTGTTAAATATTATAAACTTATCACTTTCCTCTGGCACTGTTCCCCTAGCATTCAAAAAAGCGGTTATTCATCCTCTACTCAAAAGACCTAACCTCGATCCTGATCTCCTGGTAAACTACCGGCCGGTGTCCCACCTTCCGTTTATCTCGAAAATCCTCGAAAAAATTGTAGCACAGCAGCTAAATGAACACTTAGCGTCTAACAATCTCTGTGAACCTTTTCAGTCCGGTTTCAGGGCAAATCACTCTACGGAGACAGCCCTCGCAAAAATGACTAATGATCTATTGCTAACGATGGATTCTGATGCTTCATCTATGTTGCTGCTTCTTGATCTTAGCGCCGCTTTCGATACTGTTGATCATAATATTTTATTAGAGCGTATCAAAACGCGTATTGGGATGACAGACTTAGCCTTGTCTTGGTTTAACTCTTATCTTACTGACAGGATGCAGTGTGTCTCCCATAACAATGTGACCTCGGACTATGTTAAGGTAACGTGCGGAGTTCCCCAGGGTTCGGTTCTTGGCCCTGCACTCTTTAGTATTTACATGCTGCCGCTAGGTGACATCATACGCAAATACGGTGTTAGCTTTCACTGTTATGCTGATGACACCCAACTCTACATGCCCCTAAAGCTGACCAACACGCCGGATTGTAGTCAGCTGGAGGCGTGTCTTAATGAAATTAAACAATGGATGTCCGCTAACTTTTTGCAACTCAACGCTAAGAAAACGGAAATGCTGATTATCGGTCCTGCTCAACACCGACATCTATTTAATAATACCACCTTAACATTTGACAACCAAACAATTAAACAAGGCGACTCGGTAAAGAATCTGGGTATTATCTTCGACCCAACTCTCTCGTTTGAGTCGCACATTAAGAGTGTTACTAAAACGGCCTTCTTTCATCTCCGTAATATCGCTAAAATTCGTCCCATTTTGTCCACAAGCGATGCTGAGATCATTATCCATGCGTTCGTTACATCTCGTCTCGATTACTGTAACGTTTTATTTTCGGGCCTCCCTATGTCTAGCATTAAAAGATTACAGATGGTACAAAATGCGGCTGCTAGACTTTTGACAAAAACAAGAACGTTTGATCATATTACGCCTATACTGGCTCACTTGCACTGGCTTCCTGTGCACCTAAGATGCGACTTTAAGGTTTTACTACTTACGTATAAAATACTACACGGTCAAGCTCCTGCCTATCTTGACGATTGTATTGTACCATATGTCCCGGCAAGAAATCTGCGTTCAAAGAACTCCGGCTTATTAGTGATTCCCAGAGCCCAAAAAAAGTTTGCGGGCTATAGAGCGTTTTCTATTCGGGCTCCAATACTATGGAATGCCCTCCCGGTAAAAGTTAGAGATGCTACCTCAGTAGAAGCATTTAAGTCTCATCTTAAAACAAATTTGTATACTCTAGCCTTTAAATAGACTCCCTTTTTAGACCAGTTGATCTGCCGTTTCTTTTCTTTTCTTTTCTACTCTGCTCCCAACCCGGGGTGGACCTGTCCATCAGATGGGGACATCTCTACGCTGCTGACCCGTCTCCACTCGGGATGGTTCCTGCTGGCCCCACTATGGACTGGACTTTCGCTGATGTGTTGGACTTTCACAATATTATGTCAGACCCACTCGACATCCATTGCTTTCGGTCTCCCCTAGGGGGGCGGGGGTTACCCACATATGCGGTCCTCTCCAAGGTTTCTCATAGTCATTCACATTGACGTCCCACTGGGGTGAGTTTTCCTTGCCCGTATGTGGGCTCTGTACCGAGGATGTCGTTGTGGCTTGTACAGCCCTTTGAGACACTTGTGATTTAGGGCTATATAAATAAACATTGATTGATTGATTGATTGATATGGTGGCCCGGGCTGAGCCAGCAGCTGAATGAATTGGTTCTCAACTGCCGAACATGCTGTAAGGAGAGACAGAACCACGGGGAGCCGCTGATGCCGTCACCATACCCAGGCCGACCATGGGAGAAGTTAGGAGCTGATTTGTTCATGCTCGGTACCAAGACCTACCTACTGGTAGTGGACTACATGTCAAGGTACGTCGAGATTGCTTTGCTGACCTCCACAAGGTCAAACGATGTAATCCACCACCTAAAATCGATCTATGCACGTCACGGAATCCCGGATCTTCTCGTTTCGGATGGTGGGCCCCAGTTCTCCGGAGCAGGCTTTGCCGAGTTTGCAGAGTCTTACAGATTCCGTCACGTTACCAGTAGCCCAAGATATCCTCAAGGTAACCCCGCAGCCGAACGTGCAGTACAGACGGTGAAAGGTCTCCTAAAGAAAGCAGATGACCCCTGTCTTGCTTTGCTCGCTTACAGGGCTACCCCTCTCGACAATGGGTATAGTCCTGTGCAGCTTCTCATGGGGAGGAGGCTCCGCACAACAGTGCCTATCCTTCCTGCTTTGCTAAATCCTGCTCTTCCTGATAGTGAAGCTGTTATGCGGAAAGAAGGGGAGAAGAGGACAAAAGATGCACAACGCTACAACCTGCGGCATCGTGCAATGAACCTTGACAGACTGAATCCGGGACAGGACGTGTGGATCAAGGACCAAAAGAAAGCCGGAGCTATCATCGGACGTCACACCACTCCACGATCGTATCTGGTGGAAGGACCCCATGGGACCATCAGACGGAACCGTCGTCATCTCATCCCTATGGGATCCTCGCCGGAGCAGAGTGGCCGTAGTGCAGCAGAGCCGTTCCTGGGGGGCGTTCCGGAACAACCTTCAGCAGAAACATCGCAGCAGAGTGTTCCAGAACCTCCATCTACTCCTACTCCTAGAACCAGGTCTGGGAGGGCTGTGGTGAGACCAACTAGGTTGGACCTATAATTTTGTTTCCTATAGACATTACAGAGACTCTAATGGGAAAAAAAGAATGTTACTGTATGTGGGAAAAGACAGAAAAGTGTAATTGGAGCGTTTTGGATATGTTTTATTGTACTGTAAATGTTCAAGTCAGTTGCAGGGCTTAGGTTGAGGACAGTACAGGATTAGTATAGGATGGATGTTTGAGTATTGATGTGAAGTGGATTGTTCTAAGGGTAAACTATGTGTGTGTGTGTGTTTGATTGTCTGGTACAGGCTCATATAGGAGCAGACCTTCCAACCACGAGGCAGAATAATCCTCAAGGTCTGTTGAATCAATGGCGGTCTACCCATTGATTCTAGAAAGGGGAGATGTGGTGTGATTGTATTATGGGAGAACTACAGAGTCGTCAGGCTATGACGTCACGTGTGCGACGGAGCGGGAGACAGAGTGGGAGTGAGTTAGAGAGCGAGACACTTGTTGTGATTGAGCTAATAAAAGTATCCACGTTATAAAGTACAGCTGGACTCACGTATGTAAGTCAGTAACTCGACAATACCGTATAGTGTTCTTTGGTTTTGATTGATTGATTGAGACTTTTATTAGTAGGTTGCACAGTGAAGTACATATTCCGTACAATTGACCACCAAATGGTAACACCCGAATAAGTTTTTCAACTTGTTTAAGTCGGGGTCCACTTAAATTGATTCATGATACAGATATATACTATCATATATACTATCATCATAATACAGTCATCACACAAGATAATCACATTGAATTATTTACATTATTTACAATCAGGGGTGTGGAGGGGTGGGGGGGGGGGGTGGGGGGGTATGGACATCAAGTAGTGGACATAGAGAGAGAGAGAGAGAGAGAGAGAGAGAGAGAGAGAGAGAGAGAGAGATCAGAAGGCATAAGAAAAAGAAAAAGTATCTGCATTTGATTGTTTACATTTGATTATTAGCAATCCGGGGAGGGTGTTAGTTTAGGGTTGTAGCTGCCTGGAGGTGAACTTTTATTGCGGTTTTGAAGGAGGATAGAGATGCCCTTTCTTTTATACCTGTTGGGAGCGCATTCCACATTGATGTGGCATAGAAAGAGAATGAGTTAAGACCTTTGTTAGTTCGGAATCTGGGTTTAACGTGGTTAGTGGAGCACCCCCTGGTGTTGTGGTTATGGCGGTCATTTACGTTAAGGAAGTAGTTTGACATGTACTTCGGTATCAGGGAGGTGTAGCGGATTTTATAGACTAGGCTAGGTTACTTTTTGGTTGGCCAACGGTTTACGTTGTATAGCGCACCCCCCCCCCCACACAGACACACACAGAGCGCGCCTCCGCTTGTGACACAAGAGAGTCAGAAGAACGACACCGCAGCGCTGCAATAAAACACACTCAGATCTTCTGTTTCTAGCCAATACTACATAAAAAATAACGTAAAATAACGCAGTAACGCATCATGTAATAACAGTAACTGAGTTACTGAATATAAAAAATAACGTGTTATATTACTAGTTACCGCCGAAACTAACGGTGTTACTTTGTAACGCGTTAGTCCCAACACTGTATATAAATAAATATATATATATATATATATATACATACATTTTTATATATATATATATATATATATATATATATATATATACTTTTTTTTTTTTAACTTTCCTTGGTGCCCTAAAATATGAGCCCTCCTTTAAGGCAACACTTGCCTTGACTTTAAAAATTTGAGGCCTGTAGTACCTCAACTTACAACAGCAGACAACAGATACACATATATAAAATATGTATGTATATACTTATGTGTCTTCTTGGCAGTGGTGTTCTTGTCTTACCTTTCTGATTAAAAAAAAAAAAAAAGTAAATTTGAGCAATTTGCAAACAGCCCGTTTAACTACATGTGACTTTCATTAACATGTTCTGCAGCATGGTTTTCTTTGCAAAGCCTTCAATTTACTGCCAGTGAGTGTTTTTATTGATAATATAGGATCAACTTTGCAGAGCATTAGGTCTGAAATACACCCGTGAAGCAGGAGTATGTGATTTCTTTAAGTTTTCATTCCTGTTTCCCAGGATGTTTCTTTGTTTATTGTCCTTTAGCATTGGTTGAATACAAAAGTCTGTTTTTTGCAGTTTTGGCAAAGCAGACTCCTAAAGTGGGTTGAGGCGTTCCATCACTTCTGATTTGACTCGAAGCTTTAAGGTGAACACGCCGCCCACTCGCTTGCTGTCTGTCCAATGATAACAATCGTTTGAGCACCGCCAGGATTTGTTCTCTGTGTGAATCGATGCTAATCACATCAATGTGCTGTCCTGACTCCTGCGCCTCTCCCGGGGGGGGTTAACACTCCTCCGTGGCCTTTTCCCCTCCTCACCCGCTGTTTCGTCTCCCCCATTCCTGTCTTCTGTCTCCATTCATTGTGGAGAGTGAGGGAAGTTGACGCCAGTTGCACGCAAGCCAGGGCTTTACATAGGTCACTGCAAGCCTGTAGGGTAGTTGAATTGTTGTGGTAAAGTCAACTAGAAAATAACCATGTGTAGTATTGCATCAGTTGAGATATAAGAAGAAGATATAAGAAGAAACACTCTGCTCTCTAGAGCAGTGTTTTTCAACCTTTTTTGAGGCTAGGCACATTTTTTTCATAAAAAAATCCAGAGGCACACCACCAGCAGAAAACATTAAACAAAGAAACTCCACCAGGTCGTCGCGACTTATTTTGAGTTTGTTGGTGTTTTCCTGTGTGTAGTGCTTTAGTTCTTGTCTTGCGCTGTTATTTTGGTGGCCCTTCCTGTTTTGTTGGTGTTTTCCTGTAGCAGTTTCATATGTCTTCCTTTGAGCGCTGTTCCGCTCACCTGCTTTGTGTTAGCAAGCAAGGCTATTTACGTTGTTGCTATCCTTCTTTGTGGGGACATTTTTGATTGTCATGTCATGTACGGGTGTACTTTGTGGACGCCGTAAGTTTTTGCTGTTGTCCAGCATTCTGTTTCTGTTTACTTTGTAGCCAGTTCAGTTTTACTTTAGTTTTGCATAGCCATTGCCTTTTCCTTTCCCTTTCCCTTTCCCTTTTGTTCAATTTTGGTTTAAGCGTTACATACCTTTTTACCTACACACTGCCTCCCGCTGTGGTCTGCATATTGGGATCACAACAAACCATCCTCGTCTCACCCGACACATTCCGACTTTTAAAAAGCAATTAACTACCTGCTGCCATCTACTGACATGGAGTATTACGTGGTGGCACAGGGGTTAGTGCATGTGCCTCACAATACGAAAGGATCTTTCTGTGTGGAGTTTGCATGTTTCATTTCATTCATTCATTTTCCTTTATTTGACCAGGTAACAACTCATTAAGATTAAAAACAGGTTTATGTAGAACAACAACAAAAAACAGGGAGAGTCACACACTATTGTTAAAAGTACACATTACTTACAACATAAACATAAAAACACAATAGATAACAACTTTGATGTTTGAATAATAACAATAAAAAAAAAAGTAATGATAACACAAATATTCAACTCTAAATGTATCTAAACCCATCAGTTTGTTTAAGTTTTCCTTTTAATGCATTTCATTTTTTAGATACCAAAGTAGGAGGAAATGTTTAGACAGCCCTAATGTAAACAGACAAAGAAGGAAAAAAAATAAATTAAACAGACAAAGACAAGTAGATGAGACAAAATTAGTAAGCTGCCATTGTTCAACTACAACAACTATTTATACACTTCAGCCATAAGGGATGTTCTAATTATGTTTACTTAGCCTACAATTGTTATTCACCCTGTTCAAACTCTTACTGTTGTAACGTTTCACTTTCCTCAGAAGAAAAATAATAAATATTGATAAAGTAGTCATATTGTATTGTATTGATGATTATAAATCAGATATCTGAGTGATGGGGTAGTACAATATAAGGTCTTGCTTCTTCCTGCTCTTTTTGCTCCGTCCTGACGTTTCTTTGTTTCCTTTTCATTTTTTTTAACATTACATTTGTGTTTTTGTAGATGAAGATGTAGTATTGAGGGTGCTTTGTTTTAATTGTGTAGATGGCGTACCGTGGCATGCCTAAAACACACATATTAAAAAAAACACAGTGTCGGTTTGAATTTCTTGACCTTTGCCTGCTTCAGAGACCTTTCTCAATTCTAACGTGTTTTTCTTCTTCTCCTTTTTGTGTGAACGCCCACAGCGCCAGCCAACGCCCAGATTGTGCACTCGGGCGCCGCGTGCAACGTCAAGGACGATAACATCAGCGAGAGAATATACACCATCAAAGAAGGAGACACGCTCGTGCTTCAGTGCATCGTGAAAGGACACCCGAGACCACAGGTGAGCTTCTGCATCTGGTGTTTTTTTTTCTTTTTTTTTCTGGTATTAGAACTATGCATCTTTAAAATTCACTTTTCAAATTGAGCAAAACAACTTTGAGGGCAACTCTCACTGCATCCCAACATCCTATACTCTCACATGGCAGAAGCAACAGATCCAAAACGGAATACATTGGTTTTTGTCCTCAAAATTCTACACACAATACCCCACAATGACAATAGGTAGACATTTTTTTTGCAAATTATTTAAAAATAAAAAACAAAGAAATCACATGTTACAAACATATTCACAGCTTTTGCCATGAAACTCAAAATGTAGCTTAGGTGCATCCTGTTTCAACTGATCATCCTTGAGATGTTCCTTCAGCTTAATTGGAGTCCACCTGTGGTAAATTCAGTTGACTGGACATGGCATTGAAAGGCACACACCTGTTTATATATAATGTTCCACACTTGACAGTGAATGGCAGAGCACAAACCAAGAATGAAGTCAAAGGAATTATCTGTTGAGTTCCGAGACAGGATTGTCTCAGAACACAAATCTGGGGAACGGTATAGAAAAATATCTGCTGCCTTGGTCCCAATGAGCACAGTGGCCTCTGTCATCTGTAAATGGAAGACGTTTGGAACCACCAGGACTCTTCCTGGAGTTGGCCGGCTGTCTAAACTGATCGATCGGGGGAGAATGACCCTAGTTAGGAAAGTGACCAAGAATTTGATGGTCACTCTGTCAGAGCTACAATATTCTTCTGTGGAGAGAGGAGAACCTTTCAGAAGGACAACTATCGCTGCAGCAATCCACCAATCAGGCCTTTATGGTAGAGTTGCCAGACAGAAGCCATTTCTTAGTAAAATGTTTGCCAAAATGCACTTGAAATACTCTCAGACTATTAGAAACAAAATTATCTGATCTGATGAGACAAAGATTGTACTCTGTCGTGAATGCCAGATGCCAAGTTTGCAGAAAACCAGGCACCGCTCATCACCAGGCCAATACCATCCCTGTAGCATGGTGGTGGCAGCATCATGCTGTGGAGATGTTTTTCAGTGGTAGGAACTGGGAGACAAGTCAGGATAAAGGGAAAAATGAATGCAGCAATGTACCGAGACACCCTGGATGAAAACCAAAGCTTCCCATCCAACCTGATGGAGCTTGAGAGTTGCTGCTAAGAGGAATGGGCAAAACTGGCAAAAAGATAGGTGTGCCAAGCTTGTGGCGTCGTATTCAAAAAGACTTGAGGCTGTAATTGCTGCCAAAGGTGCATCAACAAAGTATTGAGCAAAGGCTGTGATTTCTTTTTTTTTTTTTTTAGGATACATTTTAAAAAGGTTTAAACAATTGTTTTTCGCATTATCATTATGGGGTATTGTGTTTAGAATTTTGAGGACAAAAATGTATTCATTCTATTTTGGAATAAGGTTGTAACATAGCAACGTATGGAAAAAACTAAGTGCTGTGAATACTTAACAGACGTACTGTATTTATAAAAACGCATATGTGCGTATAATTAAGCTGATATTCTGTATTATAATACAGATTGATTTATTGCTTCTGTTTGTTAAAAAACAAACATTGATAATGTTCACTTAAATCCAGTTAGCATGTATCCTTCCGCTCTTCAGTTGCTTGCATTTTTGTTTAATGCCCGCTTTCATTGGTCATTGGTCTGTTTATATGTCGATCAATGAAGCAAGTATGATTGGTCATGATGACGTTTGGATTGTGGCAAAACATGTTTTGATTGAGGAGAAGCATTATAATAGAAATATTTTACACCCCAGTTATCAAAATGTCTTCTGATGTGGAATTATGTTTAGCCTTTTTATCCAATAACAAAGTATTTGATCCTCGATGTGCTGTAGAAAACTTTTGTTGAACGTGACAGATGGATTAATTTTATAACAAAATATGTTTCTTTGTGGTGATAAACTATAGTCCATGTGTAATTTTTCATAAATTCTCAAAAACAACTTCAGCAAAGCCTGGGGATGTTGATGTATTAACACCTTGTTAAATTTGGCAATATTTCACTGAGTTTGGCGTAGTAAATGTAAACCAATATTATGGTTTCACTGCTGAAAGAACTTGCCCGGTCTGGCTAAAATTTTTATTATCATCTTCAGTGTTCCAGTTCCAGCATAGTAGGTGTACTCTGAAGGCACTTGACAGTCTCAGCCCTTGCCTTCTTTGTTTCCATGCAACCAAAACGAGGTTAAGAACAGAGCAAATCCTTATGACACAATGTGAGATTCTTGTCATCCACTTTGCTGCTCCACTTGAAATGTGTTACCCCTCGCAATTCAAAGCCGGACTGCAGCGAAGTGAAGAAGACGACGAAAAAATGGTTTTATGCAGCGGCTACATGGCTCACATTTACTGGCTTTTGTTCTAAGGACCCTCCTCTAATAGCCCAGTGCAGAAGGCCTTTTGTTGCCACTATAAACGTGTACATTGAGACTAAACGCAGCACTTTCTCCAGTGCAGACATGCAATGTACACATCTTACAACATCAAATACATTAAACAATAGTGCAAGAAAGATACATGAATGAAAATAAACATTTTATTTTATAGGGTGTAGTTTCTCTCTCAGTCGTCCTCAGACGAGCTTCCATCTGAGTCTCCAATCATTCCGGTTCTCCATACACCCGGCCAGCTCCGTAGAGCTTTCAGCTCCTGCATCTTTCTTCAGGATGTCCACGTACGTTAGCGCGGGAAGTCCTCGCGATCGATGCCGGTGCGTTGCTTCCCATAGCACAGGTATGAGATGAGACGCCGAGATGAGCGGTCGCACCCTCTTTCGCTCCCGATCGGGAATCCAAACAACTGCTCGGATTATCCCACACTTCCTCCTTTTTCTACTGTGGATCACGGATTTATATTTTAAACCTCCTCGGATACTCTACCCTCTTGAAAATGAGAGTCGAGAACGCGAAATGGACATACACAGTGACTTTTATCTCCACGACAATACATCGGCGAAGCACCTTGGCTTTGGAGCTAACGTGTTAGCATCGTGCTTGTCTGCACATCGAGGCAGAGGAAACATGCCCCTGACTGGAAGGATAGACAGAAAGTCAATAATACTACTATTACTTCTACTATCAGGAGACACTGAACTCAACCCTGGACCTGCAACAACACGGTTAATGTTGTCCCGACTGGCGAAGACTAGCAATGCTACTGCTAGCGTCGCCATCGAAGCTAACTCGGCTACCGGCTCGTCTCAGCTCAAGCTCACCTGTGCTCCAGCGGTCGGCGGCTCGGCGGAGGACTTCGCCCCGTTCATCGACACGGTCGGAGGCTCGGCGGCGGCGGTGGAGGACGACCCGGTCATCAGAGAAG
Source organism: Entelurus aequoreus (assembly GCF_033978785.1). Lineage (NCBI taxonomy): Eukaryota > Metazoa > Chordata > Actinopteri > Syngnathiformes > Syngnathidae > Entelurus > Entelurus aequoreus. Next base: position 32,375,240 of record NC_084732.1, on the reverse strand, counting down.
GCAGCGACTCAGCGGCGGTGAACGACGCGGCGGCTGCGGTGGACGGCGACCCAGACATCGGTGATTGCGGGGAACTGCACGAGATGGCGGGGGTCCACGCGACCTCTCCCCGGTCCCGGACGGCCGAGGACGCGGCATACACAGGATTTAGAGGCGCCTTTACACAAACATTTTCGTTATTCTCTTTCTCTTTGTCTTCAAAAAAGCCCGCCAAAAGGAAACCCAACCCATCCCCCAGCAACCCTACCTGGCCTCCTCCTCCCTCTCCCTCCCCTCCCCCTTTCTCTCCCTCCCCCTTCACCTGGAGGACGATCAATATGCCTCTCTCTCCTCTCTCTCCTTGCTCTTCAACTGCAACAGCAATAATAACCAACAATTTTTCTGGTCAGTACCACAACACAGCAGACTCTGATGCTCTTTTTGGTTCCAGTGGACTACACATCATCCACCTTAATGTGAACAGCCTCTCTGGAGCCAAACTCGACCAAATCAGAGAAATGTTCCTCAACACGAAGGTAAAAATCTTGTGTTTCTCTGAAACCAAATTTGATCAAAGTATTTCTGACTCAGAGATAGAAATACAAAACTTTTCGGTTATCAGAAAGGATAGGAATAAACACGGTGGGGGCGTTTGTATGTATATTCACCAGGATATTAAATACATAACTCGCACTGATCTTAACCACAATGACCTGGAATCTGTGTGGGCGGAAATCACATTTAAAAATGCTAAGCCGGTACTAATAGGGACTGTTTATAGACCCCCTAATCAGAGTGATTTCTATGGGGCTTTGGAAGAATGCTTGGCGGGGACAGACAACATGGAGAAAATTATAACTGGGGATCTGAACACAGATATTCAACGCAAAGATGCGCCTGTCTTCAGATCCTTCAGCAAGTTTTGTAATCTGCACGGTCTTTCCCAGCTAATTGCGCTACCCACAAGGGTGTGTGATTCCACCCAATCAACCATAGATCTCATTCTCACTTCAGACCGGCCTAAAATAAAAAATAGTGGGGTCATGATCTGTGGTCTTAGCGACCACTATCTAACCTTCTGCACCCGTAAAATAGCTAAACCTGAAGCCAATGGCCACATAACAGCCCAATCCAGATCCCTCAAAAAATACTCCAATGACAATTTAAAATTAGATGAGTGGGACTGGTCCCCTGTGCTCGCGAGCAACCTGGTCAATGTCGCTTGGGATCGCTTCAAAACGGCGTTCCTAAAGATACTAAATGACATGGCTCCCGTGAAAACAGTCAGGATCAAAGCCCGCTCGGAACCATGGATTAATCCGGACCTATTAGCTGCCATAAAAGACAGAGACAGGAAATACTCTGAATACCAAAAATGTAAAACAGAAGTAGATAAACAACCCAATAATATCAACCTCAAATTACTCCTTTCAACTCTCAAAAAGCAATGCAATAAATTAAGAAATAAGTCAACCAACCTGACTAAATCCTTAAAAAAAAATTACATTAACGACAAAATAGAGGAAAACACGAATAAGCCACGTGAGCTCTGGAAAATTCTCAACAACCAGCTTCCTGGTTGCAGCCAGAAACTTAAAACAAGACTCACCAACATCAGCATCAAGGAGGGTGACTCCCTCATTACAGACAAAATGGAGGTAGCTAGCAGACTTAACGCCTTTTTCACCAGCATAGCCGCAACTCTTGTCAACAAGCTGTCCCACCACTCTGATCGCTTTGGTGTAGAACACATTAAAGCCTTCTACAGAAAGCTAGGAGTATCCAACGATGATTTCAAATTAGAAATGGTCACAGCTGATGAGGTGTTTAAAAAATTGAGCGCGCTCCACCCTAACAAGGCCACCGGCCTTGATAATATTCCCTCCAGATTCCTCAGGGACTCTGCCTCCATCATTGCCCCGATCATCACGCACATAATAAACCTATCAATTACACAAGGCCAAGTACCAAAAGATTTTAAGATAGCAAGAGTAACTCCCCTCTTTAAAAAAGGAAGCAAATTGGAACCTGGCAACTACCGACCTGTTTCTATTCTCAGCTCCATTTCGAAAGTAATGGAGAAAATAGTTTATGAACAGGTCGATAGTTACCTTGCCACTAATAAACTCATGTACAAATTCCAATCCGGCTTCAGAACTAACCACTCCACTGACACATGCCTTCTCTATCTGACCGACCACATCAAACATGAGGTGGACGCGGGCAAATACTGCGGCATGGTCATGCTGGACCTTCAGAAGGCCTTTGACACCGTTAACCACGCTATACTGTTGGATAAGCTCAGAGCAATCGGATTTAACAAAACCTCTTGGAGCTGGATGCAGTCTTACTTGGAGGGGAGGGAGCAGGTGGTAGAGGTGAACGGCACCGTGTCCCCCCCCCCCCCCCCCCTCTCTGTGAGCTGTGGAGTCCCCCAAGGCAGTATATTGGGACCTTTACTGTTCCTAATATACATAAATGACATGTCATCGGCATGCGACTGTGAATTGTTTTTGTTTGCGGATGACTCTGCCTTGCTGGTATCCGGCAAGGACAAGTCACAGGTGGAGAAAATCCTCAGTGCTGAGCTCTGTAGAACTTGCACCTGGCTCGCTGACAACAAGCTATCCATCCACTTGGGTAAAACAGAATCCATCCTGTTTGGGTCCCACATCAAACTTAAGAGAGTCAATGACTTCACCATAAAAGTAGGTGACAGTGTCATCACCAGGAAAGATGAGGTCACCTACCTAGGTTCCATTCTAGAGGCTAACCTGTCCTGTGATAAAATGGCAACCAAGGTAATCAAAAAGGTTAACCAACGAAGGAGATTTCTCTACAGAATTTCCTCTCTGGTCAACAAAAGCACCTTGAGGATTCTGGCGGGAACTCTCGTTCAACCCTTTTTCGATTACGCATGCACCTCCTGGTACCCTAGCACCTCCAAAACCCTCAAATCTAAACTCCAAACATCTCAGAACAAGCTAGTCAGGTTACTTCTAGACCTCCACCCCAGATCCCACCTCACTCCTACCCACTTCTCTAAAGTGGGCTGGCTCAAGGTGGAGGACAGAGTTAAACAACTTGCACTGAGCCTAGTCTATAAAATCCGCTACACCTCCCTGATACCGAAGTACATGTCAAACTACTTCCTTAACGTAAATGACCGCCATAACCACAACACCAGGGGGTGCTCCACTAACCACGTTAAACCCAGATTCCGAACTAACAAAGGTCTTAACTCATTCTCTTTCTATGCCACATCAATGTGGAATGCGCTCCCAACAGGTATAAAAGAAAGGGCATCTCTATCCTCCTTCAAAACCGCAATAAAAGTTCACCTCCAGGCAGCTACAACCCTAAACTAACACCCTCCCCGGATTGCTAATAATCAAATGTAAACAATCAAATGCAGATACTTTTTGTTTTTCTTATGCCTTCTGATCTCTCTCTCTCTCTCTCTCTCTCTCTCTCTCTCTCTCTCTCTCTCTCTCTCTCTCTCTCTCTCTCTCTCTCTATGTCCACTACTTGATGTCCATATCCCCCCCCCACCCCCCACCCCCACCCCCTCCCTCCACACCCCTGATTGTAAATAATGTAAATAATTCAATGTGATTATCTTGTGTGATGACTGTATTATGATGATAGTATATATGATAGTATATATCTGTATCATGAATCAATTTAAGTGGACCCCGACTTAAACAAGTTGAAAAACTTATTCGGGTGTTACCATTTAGTGGTCAATTGTACGGAATATGTACTTCACTGTGCAACCTACTAATAAAAGTCTCAATCAATCAATCAAACCAGCCTGCTGGCCGGGAGCTCCCGATGTCTGTGGCAGAGGCCGGCCAGCCTCATCCTCCTAGCTGTTACCTTCTTGCTGAACCTCTGCACTTGCCCGTACAGGTCCTTGTTGGTGATGTGGATGTTCTGGTCCACATTCAGAACAGCTCGTATCATTCTGGTGTAGCACCCATCTAGGGACTTCTGCAGGGTGGGTGTCAGGGTCCAGCTTTCGCAGCCATACAGGAGGACAGACTCCACAGTGGCGTGGAATAGACTCAGCTTTATGTGTCGGGGGAGATTCCAGCACCACACTCTTGACATACCGTTCAGGGCCCTCCACGCTAGTGCCTTCCTGACCTTTAGGTCTTGTTCTGTGGAGTTCATCCAGGAAGCCAAGTACTTGAAGTCATTGACCTCTCGCAGAGCGTTGCCATCTGATATTGTTATTGGCGGGTGGTCCATGTGTAGGTTATAGGTGATTACCTCAGTCTTCTTTGCGTTAAGTCTGAGGCCAACCCTGGCACCTCCACTCCAGAGTATGCACAGTTGGTATTAAATCATTTTCAATTGCATTGGTATTGAATGTATTTGTATACAAACGTATGTTATTTACAAGATGCATAGGCTAGTTATTGGCAATGACTTCAAGACGTTACATATCGCAATACTTGAGTTTTACATTAGATGAAAGGACAACACTACTACTCATGACAGACTTTATGAAAGCCAACGACGACTACTTTGGAACAAATGATGATCCAGAACATTTTATTTTTGAGGCTGAGTATAAGGCGGATGATCTACAAGCTCTAGAACAGGGGTGTCAAACCTACGGTTTTATCCGGCCTGCGTGATGAGTTTGCCAAGTATTAAAATGAGCTGCATTTTTTTAAATGAAAGAAACTGCTGTTCTAAATGTTTCCACTGGATGTCACAATGGCAATTCTGTTAGCCCTAGCAAACGGTTTATAGCGGGGCCAAGCAAGAGGTACACAATAAAGGAGGACTGTGGGTCCTCCTCCTCGACCCACTTGAAACTTAAAACCTGCCGTTTTATGTCTTCTGCTTTGAACACATCGTTATTTGGCACCCTTACTCCCCCATAATGTCTCTGTCAAATACAAGAAAAGTCTTTTTACCTCCGTTTCTTACAGTTTGTTGAGTTAGCACTAGATTGATACGTGGGCATGATAAAGAAGGTATTTGATACCTAGAAGAGTTTACGTGATGTGTTCTTTGTTCAATCCCAGAAAGACTGTGACTTAAAGTTTAATCCTGGCTTTGTAGATACACTGAGACGAAGTCTAAGCTCATTGTGTTTTAGAAGCTGCACCAATTTCCTCAGAATTTTCAACAAACTTGAAGTGTTTTGTCAAGGGGATTATTTGTGATTTGTACGTTTTCAGAATGTGCTTGTTCTATTTTTGGCCTAAGTAAAACAACAAAAACAACCTGGAGTTGTCTTTATTTTTAAGTTATCATGCCATGATTTTACCATTCTGCCCCACTTGGGAATAGATTTTCCTCCATGCGGCCCCTGAGCTAAAATGAGTTTGACACCCCTGCTCTAGAAGCTGTCTGCTAAACAAATCCAGCTTTAATGACACACTAAGCATTATGCAGCAGTATTGCTAAGTGCTAAACAAGAAATACAAACTACAAACATAATAAAACAACCATTTTCTATACAATGTCTGCTCTAACTGGGAGGCCAACTGATGGTTTTTATCTTCCTGTTTGGATGAAAAATTCATCATTATCCCCACGCAGGTAAAAAAACAAACACAAGGTTCCACTAGGAGCCTCTTTTCGTATCTTAGACTTAGACTTAGACAAACTTTATTGATCCACAAGGGAAATTGTTCCACACAGTAGCTCAGTTACAAAGGTTGGAAAGGATAAGGATGGAAAGGATAATGCACACAAGGGCACAAAAAGAGGGCGAAAACAAAAGGTATAAAGTAGACTAAAAATGTACCATAGTAGCAATATAAAATATAACATATATGTAATATTTACATATTATATATACAGTATATAATATATACTGATATATTATTATATTATATCATTTTTTTATAGAATATATACAATATATAACAAATCCCAATTACCATAATATTACAATATATGTAACAGCTGCAGCAAAAAAAATGGCAGCATAAAATAAAGAGTAGATCCATCAGATATTATACATTATAAACAAAGAGAGGACATAGAAGCGGTCAGGCAACAGACAAATATAATCTATGGCGAGTCATTATACAGCTGGATGGAGTGCGGAATGAAGGAGTTCTTGAATCGCACAGTGTGGGAACGAAGTTCAAGGAGCGTGTTGGAGTATGAGCTCCGCTGTCCCTCAATTGTCTGGTGGAGTGGGTGGGCAGGATTGTCCATGATGGCGAGCAGTATGTCCAGTGTCCTCCTGTCCCTCACTGACACACACGCCTCCAATTTCGTGCCAATATAATCTTTTTGTGTCTTCCCTGGAGCCTTAAGCAAAATTTTATTTCAGGGTCCTCTATTGATTTTGGGACCCTCTATTTCTGATTTTGGTGCGCTTTATTGATTTTGGGGCCCTCTAATTCCGTCAATAATGACTGTTGATCATTCACACACAAACTATATACTCATTGCGGGTCTGGCAATGTTGTTTACGTTATCCTATTGTTAGCCTGACATGTCTTTAAATATGACATGTCATTTACAAATACATGCTGGTGGCCCAGTTAAGAACACAAATAATACCAATGCAATAATAACACACATAATACCAATGAATGAATGATATCCAGGGTGCCACATATGCTTCCTGATGTCAAAATGTAGAACATTCAGCTACAAGTGGCCTGGGGTTAAACGGTCCAAGTGAAAAAGCTTTGTATTTACAGTAAAAATGTCATATTGTCTCATCAGTCTTGTACATGTTAGCCTTAAATTACCTGTTTTTATTTTTAGCTAATTGTTATTGTTTAATGTTTACATTCTACAAAGAGAGCACAGTCCGAAGTTAAATTCATTGAGTGTTAAACATACACAACTACTGTATCTTGGCTTTTTTCCTCCTCTTCCACTTTCTTTTTTCTGCACCTGTGGAATATGTCCTTTTTTGTGACATTTTTCCTCTACCTGCGCTTTGGATGCACAGTTACATTGCAGCCTGCACGGCCACGGCAGTAATGATGTCATCAAAGGTGCAGCCAGACCCGGTTGCAGAAAATTTTTTCAGGGGGGCCCTGCCAAAAATAGTATTCCTGCTGCGTGAACACACATGGTTGCTAAAGCTGCACTGCTGGGACTTCTAATGTCCATTTCTGATTACTACATGTAGGAGTTGGACAAACACTTACATTCAGGGTTATTGTAAGTATATGCGTTTAAACATTTTTAAGCCTTTATTTTGTCCAAAAAATGAAAGAGTTGGCCATTTCTATGGTATTAATGAGATAATAAAGGACTGTTATAGATCCAATGTTGATGTGCTAAAACCTCTTTCTTGTTTAAAAGCTACGTATCATATTTAGTGTTATTTGTTCTTGCCGATAGTAAATATTAATTGTTTTGGATGTATTCATTAAATCAATGTATTATCGGTTGCCAAAAAGTGATTCAAAGTAATATTTTGATATTGACACATCTCATCTGTGCATAAATTACTAGACTGCTATATATATAAACACAGAGAGAGAATGCATAGAGCTTGTTTAGTCGGCTTACTGTACTAGAACAGATGATTACGTTCTGGCGCGGGATAGCAGGTTGTGCAGGCTTATGAAGGCAGGTCCCCTGGTCAGCCACAGGTGCACTGATTGCGCCCGGGCAGTGACAAAACAGACATAATGAGCATTTTTGAGGAAGTTAGTTAGCTGCCCGCTAAAAGTAGTTCCTTAACATTAGGGCGTATGATAATAGTATTGCTAATATCTGGTTAGCATTAAGGTCACGATATGTAAATGGGAGTATTGTTGGCAGTTTATGAATGTTTTTTTGAGGGCTTTATGGGCGCAATAGACGCAATGACGTCATGAATCCCATTGTCTCCATTGTTAGCTGACTTTTACTAGCATTTATTTATGAGTTAGAATGCATAACAAACGTGTTCTTGTCTTAATAAGGAATTCGTAATCATACACAACGTAATTATACGCAACATTAAAAAAAAAAAGAGCAGTTTTCCCCCTAATGTTAAAGTTAAAGTACCAACGATTGTCACACACTAGGTGTAGTGAGATTACCCTCTGCATTTGACCCATCACCCTCACCCTCTGGGAGGTGAGGGGAGCAGTGAGCAGCAGCGGTGGCCGAGCCCGGGAATCATTTTTGGTGATTTAACCCCCAATTCCAACCCTTGATGCTGAGTGCCAAGCAGGGAGGTAACGGGTCCCATTTTTTATAGTCTTTGGTATGACTCGGCCGTAGTTTGAACTCACAACCTACCGATCTCCGGGCTGACACTCTAACCACTAGGCCACCGAGCAGTCGTTGTACGTTGTTACGTTGTTGTATGTGATATATGACATTGTTGTGCAAAGGCTCTTCTTAGGCAACCATGACTCCTTAGCAATAAAGTAGCAGATACACAAATCGGCCCATTCCCAGTGGGACTTATTGAAATCCATATTGTATTGTTTTTTTTGGGGGGGGGCATTCTGTGTTTAAAGCATCAGTGTATGTACTGTATTCTTTTCGGTGTTGGCAGGCCTGAACCTCTTTGATCTGTCTCATGGCATCATCACTGATGATGCCATGGATAGGACGCTCATTCACACATAAATGACTCAGCATCACAAGCAATTAGCACCATTAGACACACTGCCCCCGGCAACAGATGACTTTCTTTTCCATGAAGAAAGTGTTGTTTGGATTGACTGGAGATTCTGTCACAGCTTCCCCCCCCCACACTCTGTCCCTTCAGGGGGAATCCCAACTGGGAGAGCTCTCTTTATCCAGCATTGAACACAAGTCCACATTTTATTTAGGGGACGGTGTGGCGCGGTTGGGAGAGTGACCGTGCCAGCAACCTGAGGGTTCCTGGTTCGATCCCCACCTTCTACTGACCTTGTCACGTCCGTTGTGTCTTTGAGCAAGACACTTCATCCTTGCTCATGATGGGTCGTGGTTAGGGTCTTGCATGGCAGCTCCCACCATCAGTGTGTGAATGTGTGTGTGAATGGGTGAATGTGGAAATAGTGTCAAAGCGCTTTGAGTACCTTGAAGGTAGAAAAGGGCTATACAAGTATAACCCATTTAACCCATAACCCATTTTTATTTTGTTGAGTAACAACATGTTTCGCGTGCTATTGTTTGGTAAACTATGTAAAAATTGGCCTTGTGACAAACAAACCAGGACTGGTAAAAAAAAAAAAAAACACACGGAAACAACTACCTGCTTTGCTGAGGGGAAAATGAGTAAATAGAGCAAATAAGAAATGTTGCTGGAAACATCTGATGTCCTGTGTTGAACTCCTGGGTGGAATGCTTGCAGAGGGGTTGTGTGTGTGCGTGTGTGTGTGTTTTGTGTGTGTGTTAGGTGAGAAAAGCAGTGTTCCTCGCGGGTGCATGTCCACTAGCATCACATCAACATGAATAAAACGGAGCCCTGTGTGTTGACTCCTTGTTCTCTCCTGTTTGTGTTTACTGTACGGAAGTAGAGTGTGTGTCCGTGTGTGTACGTTTTACTGCGCTTTTTGCCTGGTACAATTTTGTGTTGACTTTTTTACTCCGACAATGGGAAAAATAATCATGATGCAAGCAGACATGTTCATTTGCTGCATATGCTGTCTGCCTCCTTGGCCAACGGTAGTAGTGTGGTAGTGTGGTCATGGTCGCATCGTTCGGTACGCGTGCGCAGGTCCAATACACGAGCTGGAACTAAAATTCCGCTTTTACAAAGATACAATTGCGTGGAACACCGGATTTTTCTCAACTTGGGACGCTTTTTCCAATTGTTGACGTCAGCAGATAATAAAGTTAAAGTTAAGTTAAAGTACCACCGATAGTCACACACACACTGGGTGTGGTGAAATTACCCTCTGCATTTGACCCTTTCCCTTGTTCCACCCCCTGGGAGGTGAGGGGAGCAGTGAGCAGCATCGGTGGCCGCGCCGGTGAATCATTTTTGGTGATTTAACCCCCGATTCCAACCCAACCCATCCAATCCAACCCAAGCTAGGGAATCATTTTGGTGATTTAAAGTTAAAGTTAAAGTGCCAATGATGGTCACATACACACTAGGTGCGGTGGAATTATCCTCTGCATTTGACCTAACCCCACAGGGGAGCAGTGAGCACCAGCGGTGGCCGCGCCCGGGAATCATTTGGTGATTTAACCCCCAATTCCAACCCTTGACGCTGGGTGCCAAGCAGGGAGGTAATGAGTCTCATTTTTATAGTCTTTGTTATGACTCGGCAGGGGTTTGAACTCACGACCTACCGATCTCAGGGCCTGTTGTCATGAAGAGGATACTTTTTATTTGCTTTACAAATTAAAAAGAACATGACTTTTTGAAGTGCATTGATGGTATAATAAAAGAAACAGAGACTTATTGAAGAAGGTAGTTAAGGAAATGTAAAATGCCGGCTTAATTCGGACTCCCGAACGAAATCCGAATGAGATGAAAGAGGTATATTAAAGGCAACTAATAAAGCGTACACAAACCTCTTCACGTTGCATTTGTGCACTCCAAACTGATTAACAATAACTCTGTATTCCACACAACTGGCAAGATAGTCCAGAACAATAGCAAATCTCATCTGGAACAGTATCGACCGTGGCACGAAGGGTCTTTTCCTTCAGATTTAAAACATCTTCCATCAATCCATAGAGCCTTATGAATGAACTCCGAGATATTCAAAAGTTTTGTTTCCAAGATTTTTCGTCGGAAAATTCCTTCAAAAAAAATATTCTGCCCGTCTGTCTTTGCTTTAGACCTGCATTGTTATGTTTGTAGCACAATCCAAGATAATTTATTGATAGTGTCTGCTATTTAACATCAACATAGCCAATAGAGACATAATATTTGTCATCTGTGCCCGTATTAGAGTGGACATCACTTAAAACAAGTTGTAAAGATCCGCAGATGGCTCGTGTGACGTCAAAGGTCAATCGGAAAAGGTATTCATTTAACCGGGCTAAAAGGAAATAAGAGCCCCCCCAGTGTACGGGAGAGGCACACGGCGTACGACCAATAGTCGCATTAGCGTGTGTGCATATACACTTGGACTTCACAAGTAGGTGTGATAATAGATTACTTGGAGAAAATCCAGTCGAAGTGGAGGCACATACATAGGATTATGTTTACACTGCAGGCCGAATTGGCCGAAATCTGAATTTTGAAATCTGAATTTTTCCAGCAGACTGTTTACACTGCAAGTAAAATGTTATTTTTATCAGACTCCAGTGTAAACGCACACAGGCCCCAATGTGGCCCCAATGTGGTCCCAATGTGGCCTTGACGTCACTTCGATAAAGTGAAAACAAACAAAGGAAATTGACCGGAATCTGACCGGAAGGAAGTCGCTACTACTACAAAACAAAATAAAAGTCACAAAGCCTTAAAAATAAGTGTTTTTTTGTGTAGAAAAGTAAATGAAAGTAATATAATGTATGAATGGATGTAAATAGTGTAATATATTTGGGAGGGTTCTAATATTTGAATGGCTGTTAAGTAAAGGAGACACGGATACCAGTATAGATCTACGGTAGCTTTATTTTTCAACTCACATGTAAGCAAATGCGCCACAGCGTCAATTCCGGTCTTTTAACAATTACTATTTCTTCTGAATCAAAATATATATTCATATATTACGTATAACCTATTATTTGTGCACTATTGACA